>NW_016971986.1:0-599 GCF_001483705.2 Eufriesea mexicana
CTGTTTGGCTCAGGCGCGCGCAGCAACATTGTTCTCGGCAAATTATTTTGAGGTAGGTTACGGTTGGTTGCTTGACGCTAAATTAGGTTTGTACAGGATGGCTCTGACTTTTGTGACATACACTGTTATACGTTGGACTTCCGCGCTGTACTGTGCCCCAATATGCGCTGCTTCGCTCTGTGGAGGCCAGCAATAGTGGTATCTGCACGTAAGGTAGAGTTACGTTAGTTTCGGCTGCGTTAGGTTTGATCAAGTTAGGATAGGACAGCTTGGACCATTGTGCTGTACATTGCCGTTCCGTGCATTTCTGCGCTCTACATTGCTGTACTGCCCTCTGCTTGGCTCTGAGGGAGCCAGGAATAGTGGCATTGGCACGCCGGTTTCAGATTGGTTACGTTTGGTTACGGCAGGTTTGGCTTTGTTTGGTAAGGATAGCTTCGATTTTTGTGGCACGCACATCTATTCGGTGAAGTTCTGCGCTCTGCATTGCAGTGCTCTAATACGTTCTGCTTGGCTCTGTGGAGGCCAGGAACAGCGGTCTCGGCACGTGACGTTGAGCTGTACTGCGTTTGGCTTGGTTAGGGTAGGTCTGGTTAGGT
>NW_016971987.1:0-512 GCF_001483705.2 Eufriesea mexicana
CATTGACATTTTCGACGGATATCGTTGTGAGCTGTCTTCCTTGCATGTGCAAGGAGGAAAGATATTACTGGCGAGATATAGCCATTGCGGCGCTTTAGCATCTGGCACGAAAATTCAATTTCATTGACATTTTCTACTAATATCGTGGTGCGCTAACATTCTTGCATAAATATGGAGGAAAGATTCTCTTGGCCAGCTATGGCCTTTGCAATTCTATAGTAACTGGATGGAAAATTCAGTTTTCTTGACATTTTCGGCGAATATCGTGGTGATCTCATATCCTTGCATAAATAAGGAGGAAAGATACTATTGGCACGAAACACCCATTACAATGCTATATAATCTGCATCGAAAATTCAACTTTATTGACATTTTCGTCTCAAATCGTGGAGAGGTAACTTTCTCGCATAAATACGGAGGAAAGATTCTATTGGCCAGCTATGGCCGTGCAATTCTACAGTATCTGGACGGAAAATTCAGTTTTATTGACATTCTCGCCTAATATCGTGGTG
>NW_016971988.1:0-575 GCF_001483705.2 Eufriesea mexicana
GCTTGCCTCTGTGCAGGCCAGCAATATTTGTCTCGTCATGTTAGGTTGAGTTAGGCTAAGTTTGGTTGCGTTACGTCTGACCAGATTACGATAGGCTACTACGACTTTTGTGCCATTCATTGTTATTCGGTGGATTTCTGCGATCTAATGTGCTCTAGTGTGCTCTGCTTGTCTCTGGGAGGACAGCGATATTGGTCCCGTCACGATATTTTGTGTTACACTACGTTTGGATAGGTTAAGTTTGGCAAAGTTATGTCAGGATATGTTTGACTTTTGTGCTGTGCACTGCAATGAGGTTGATTTCTGCGCTCTTGTGTGCTCTCGTATTTTCTGCTTGGCTCTGTGGAGGCCAGCAATAGTGGTCTCGGCGCGTTAGGTTGAACTATGCTACGTTCTGTAGTGTTACGTTTGGGATGTTAGGATGGGATTGTTCATACTTTTGTGCTATACACCCAACCTGCCCGCGGTTTTCTGCGCTCTACTATGTTCCAATATTCCCTGCTTGGGTACGAGGAGGCCACCAATAGTAGTCTCGACACGTTAGGTTGGGTTAGGTTACGGTTGGTTAGCTTAGG
>NW_016971989.1:0-415 GCF_001483705.2 Eufriesea mexicana
ACACGAACACAACACGCATACCACCAAACCGCAACGCACGCATACCCTGCGGACGCCGCGCGCCCAGACCACGGTCTCTCGAACTGATATGCCCCCACACGTCAGCTCGTGGTCACCCTGACCTAGGTTACAACGGGAGAGAGAGACGGTCTCCCCGGCCGTAGGTACATAGTCGCTCGCGAAGGCGGAGATCTAACGCGTTATCACATCCGGCAGTGCGAGCGCCGCCCTCCGGCGCCGCGCTTGCAGCCTCCACCGCCCTACGCGCGAGGAGCACGCGCTACGCCCGCGGGCTCTCTCCGCGGCCTCTTTCTGCAGCATAACCGCCTCGCAGAAGGAGGCCACCGCACGCCACGCACCTACGCCCTCCGTCATCCGCGCCACGACGACTGAGAGCGAAAGGTCCCTACCCACC
>NW_016971990.1:0-582 GCF_001483705.2 Eufriesea mexicana
TGCGGATGTACGTATGGATGCATGTATTGGTGGATGGATATTACGTTTAACGGATTTATGGATCGATGGATGCATGGATGGTTGGATGCTTGAATGGATGTATGTACGGAAGTATGTATGTATGTATGGATGTATGTAAGGGTGTATGTATGCATGTATGTATGGATGTGTGTATGGGAGTATGTATGGATGTATGTATTGATGTATGTATGGATGTTTGGATGGATGCATGAACGGATATATTTATGGACGTATGGATGCGTGTATGGAAGGTCGTATGTATGGGTGCATGTATGGATGGATGTATGGATGTAAGTACGGATGTATGTATGGAGACATCTATGGACGTATGTGTGGATGTGTGTAAGGATGTATGTATGGATGCATGTATGGATGTATGTATGGATGTGTGTATGGGTGTATGTATGGATGTGCGGATGTACGTAAATATGGATGGATGGTTATAATATTGGTCGGATTTATGGATGTATGGATGTGTGGATGTATGGATGTTCGAATTATGGATGTACGGATGTATGGATGTATGGATGTATGGATGTATATATGTACGGATGTATGGAT
>NW_016971991.1:0-490 GCF_001483705.2 Eufriesea mexicana
TGTACGGATGGATGGTTCGACGCATGCATGGATGGATGGACGTATGGATGGATGTATGTATGGGTGGAGGTTTGGATGCATGTATGGATGGATGAATGGGTGTATGGATGGTTGAATTAATGTATGGATGGGCGTATGTATGGAATAATGGATGTGTGGGACGGTGGGTGTATGGATGGACGGACGTATGGATGAATGGATGTATGGATGGTTGGATGTATGGAAGTATTCATGTAAGTATGGATGTATGGATGGATGGATGTATGTATGTATGGATGTATGTATGGTCTCATGTATGGTTGTATGTATGGATGGACGTATGAATGGATGTATGGATATATTCATGGATTTGCGAAGGGATGTATGTACGGATATATGGATGGATGGATGAATGTATGTGTGGATGGATGGATAGGTGGACGCATGAATGGATGGGTGAATGGATGGTTGGATGGATGGATTGAATGATGGGCCAATGGATGGATGGATG
>NW_016971992.1:0-827 GCF_001483705.2 Eufriesea mexicana
CTCTGCTCTAATATGTTCCGCTTGCCTCTAGGGAGTCTAGTAATAGTGTTCGTGGCACAATAGCTTGAGTTAGGTTACGTTCGGTTAGGTTAGGTTAGGCTTGGTTTGGTTGGGATGGCTTTGACTTTTTCGTTATACACTGCCATTCGGTGGATTTCTGCGCTCTACTGTGCTCCAGTATGTTCTGCCTGGCCCTGGAGAGGCCAGAGATGGCGGTCTTGGCTCGATGGGATCGGATACTCGACGTTTAGTTAGGTTAGGTTATGCCATGTTAGGTAAGTGTGTCTTTGATTTTTGTGCGACAAACTCCTATTTGGCGGCGTTTTGCGCTCTGCTGTGCCCTAGTTCATTCTGTCTGGCCCTGGAGATGCCTGCAGTAGCGGTCCAGGCACGTGAGGTTAAGTTAGGCATCGCTTGGTTGTATCACGTTTCGATAGGTTACGAGAGGGTAGCTTTGTCTTTTGTACTATACACTACTGCACGGTCGTTGCTACGATCTACGTTGCTCTACAATAATCTGCTCGACTATGGGGATGCCAGAAATAGTTGTCTCGGCCCGTTAATTTGAGTTAGGATACGTTCGCGTACGCAACATTAGTTTGGGTTCGGTCTGGATGGATTTGACATTCCTGGTATGCGCTACTATTCTGCGGGTCTCTAAGCTCCACTGTGCTCTGGTATGTTCTGTTTTGTCTCTGGGAAGGACAGCAATAAGGTCGTGACACGATAGGTTGAGCTATATTGCGTTTGGTTATGTTAAGTTCGGATATATTAGGACAGGATATCTTTGACTATAGCGCTATGCAATGCTGTTCGGTGGGTGTCTG
>NW_016971993.1:0-747 GCF_001483705.2 Eufriesea mexicana
AGTGAGGGCTATCCTATCTTAACCAAACCAAGCGTAACATAACCAAGCGTTATTCATCTCAACCTAAAGTGCCGAGACCACTGTTGCTGGACACCCCAGGACGAAGCAAAACACACTAGAGCACAACAGAGCGCAGAAGCCCACCGAAAGGAGGCTATACCGCGAACGTCGGAGCAGTCCAAACCTAACCCAAACAAACATATCGAAACCAAACGGAATCTAACTAAACCTAACGTGCCGAGAGCAACATTGCCGGCCTCCCCGGTGCGCAGAAGCACATACCAGAGCAAACTAGAATGCAGAAACCCACCGCATCGCAGTGTATAGCTCAAATGTCAAAGATATCGTAACCTAACCCCTCCCAACCACACCTAAGCGAACGTAGCATAACTAAACCTACTGATCCGAGAATACTATTCCTGGCCTGCCCAGAGTCAAGCAGAATATATTAGAGCACGCTAAAGTGCAGAAATGCACCAAATGGCAGTTCATGCCACCAAGGTCAAAGCTCTTGTGACCGAACGTAACCTAGCCAAACCTTCCGAAACGTAACCTGTCACAACCTAACGTGACAAGACCACAATTGCTGGTCTCCAGAGAGTCGAGCAGAGTATAGTAGAGCAATATCGAGCGCAGGTATCACAGGAATAATCGATTACAGCACAAAAGTCGGTGCTCACCTACCCTAATCTAACAAACCATATTGCAACCAAACGTAACCTAACTCGACCTAGCAGGAGGCAACCA
>NW_016971994.1:0-399 GCF_001483705.2 Eufriesea mexicana
CTAACTTAATCAAACGTAGCATATCCAAACGTAACCTAACTAAACCTAACGTGCCTGGTACACCATTGCTGTCCTCCTCGTCGCCAAGAAGAGCATATCCGAGGAGAGTCGAAAGCAGAAATCCATACAATGGCAGTGTGTAGCACGCAAGTCGGGGGCTTCCATACCTAACGCAAGCTAACATAATCTTACCAACGTAGCCTAGCTCACCATAGCCTGCCGTGGCCACTACTCCTGTCCTTCCAAGAGTCGAGCAGAGTATAGTAGAGCAATGTAGATCGCAGATATCCGACGAACAGAAGTGCATAGCACAAAATTCAAGACCATCCTAACAGAACCAAATGTAGACTATCTAAACCAAGCGTGCCACGGCCGCTATTGCTGCCCCCCCCCCCCCCC
>NW_016971995.1:0-581 GCF_001483705.2 Eufriesea mexicana
GTAACTAGCAAAATAAAATAAATTAGGAAAGTAACTAGGTTTGAAAATAATTTAATAATTTGTGTAGTAAAATAAATGATTAGAGTACTGGGTTTTCGAGTGACAAAATCTTCATTGGTAGAAGTAATAAAGTAACTAGCAAAATAAAATAAATTAGGAAAGTAACTAGGTTTGAAAATAATTTAATAATTTATTTAGTAAAATAAATGATTAGAGTGCTGGGTTTTCGATTGATAAAATCCTCATTGGTGGAAGTAATAAAGTAACTAGCAAAATAAAATAAATTAGGAAAGTAACTAGGTTTGAAAATAATTTAATAATTTATTTAGTAAAATAAATGATTAGAGTGCTGGGTTTTCGATTGATAAAATCCTCATTGGTGGAAGTAATAAAGTAACTAGCAAAATAAAATAAATTAGGAAAGTAACTAGGTTTGAAAATAATTTAATAATTTGTTTAGTAAAATAAATGAATAGAGTACTGGGTTTTCGAGTGACAAAATCTTCATTGGTGGAAGGAATAAAGTAACTAGCAAAATAAAATAAATTAGGAAAGTAACTAGGTTTGAAAATAATTTAATA
>NW_016971996.1:0-209 GCF_001483705.2 Eufriesea mexicana
GACTGAAAAGTTCAATTTCATTGTATTTTTCGACTAATATCATGGTGTGCAAGTTTCTCTGCAAGAATAGGGAGGAAAGATTCTATTGGTTTGCTATAGCCATTGCATTGCAATAGAATCTGATCGAAAAGTTAATTTTATTGACATTTTCGTGTAACATTGTTGTGAGCAAACCTTTCTGCGTAAATAGGGAGGAATGATTCCATTGG
>NW_016971996.1:255-929 GCF_001483705.2 Eufriesea mexicana
CTGAAAAGTTCAATTTTATTGACATCTTCGGATAATATCGTAGTGAGCATGATTCTCTGGGTAAATAAGGAGGAAAGATCATATTTTGTTTTGTTATAGCCATGGCAATGCTTTAAAGTCTGCCTGATAAGATCAATTTTATTGACATTTTCGACTAATATCGTGGTGAGCAAGTTTCTCTGCATGCATTATGAGGAATGATTATACTGTTCTGCTATAGCCATTGCATTGCAGTACAATCTTCCTGAAATGCTCTATTTTTATGAAAACTCCGAGAAATATCGTTTTGAGCAAGCTTTTCTGCACATACAAGCCGTACTAATATACTGGTTTGTTATAGCCACTGCAATGAATTAGAGTCTGACTGAAAAGTTCAATCGTATTGTCTTTTTCGACTAATACCGTGGTGAGCAAGTTTCTCTGCATGAATAAGGAGGAGAGATTCTATTGGTATGCTATAGCCATTGCATTGCAATAGAATCTGACTGGAAAGTTCAATTCTATTGACAGATTCTATAGTTATTTTCGACTAATGTCGTGGTGAGCTAACTGATCTGCACAAAAAAAGGAGGAATGATTCCACTGGTTTGCTATAGCGAGTGCATTACAACATAATCAGACTGAAATGTTCAATTCAATTGACATTTTCGCCTAATATCGTCGTGAGCTTGCTT
>NW_016971997.1:0-9796 GCF_001483705.2 Eufriesea mexicana
AGCCTAACCAAACGTACCACAGATCATACTAACGTGCCTAAACACAATTGCTGGCTTCCCAGTACCAGGCAGAGCATACTGCAGCGCTGTATAGCGCCGAAATCCGCCGAATAACAGTGTGTACCGCGAAGGTCGAAGCTACCCGTACCTAACCCAAACAAACATCACCAAACCAAACGTGGCATAACATAACCTAACGAGCCGAATCCACTATTGCTAGCCTCCACGTCGGCAAACAGAAAATATTAGAGGACAGTGGAGCGTAGAAACGCACCAAATAGAGGTCTATAGCACGAAAGTCAGAATTATCCTTTCCTAAGATATCAAACCGTAACATAACTAAACGTAACGTGACCCAACCTCACGCGCCGAGACCACTATTGCTGGCTTCCGCATAGACACGCAGAAGAAACTAGAGCACAGTATAGCGCAGAAGTCCACCGCAATACACTGTACAGGAAAGAAGTCAAGGATATCCTAACCCAACCCATACAAACCTGACCTTACCAGACGCAACTTAGCTATACCTGACATGACGCGGCCACTATTTCTGACACACACCGGAGTAAAGTATAGCGTATAAGACAACAACGTTGTGCAGAAACCCAGCGATTCGCTGTGAATAGCACGAAAGTCAAAGCTATCCTAACCGAACCCAACCTAACCTAACTTAAACTAACGTAATATAACTCAAACTAACGTGCCGCAACCGGGATTGCTGGCCTCCACAGAATGAAGCAGATCATATTAGAGGAGAGCAGAGCTCAGAAACCCGCAGAACCGCAGTGTACAGCAGAAAAGTCGAAACTCACCAAACAAAACCAAAGCTAACATAACATTACCAAACGTATCCTATCTCAACCTGATGCGCCGAGGCCAGTAGTACTGGCGTCGTCAGAGCCAGGCAGAACATACTAGACCCCAGGAGAGATCTGAAATCCACCGAAATACTGCGTAAAGCACAGAAGTCGGAGGCATCCTAAACTAAACATACCTAAACTAGCCTGACCAAACGTAGCCTATTTCAGCGTAGCGTGCGGAGAACACTATTGCTGGCTTTGCCTGTGTCAAGCTGAACTTATTAGAGCATGTTATAGTGCAGGAGTCCGCCTAATAGCATTCTATGTCGTGAAAGTCAGAGCTAGTCCCTCCCAACCTAGCCAATCGTAACGTAACAAAGGCAAGAAAGACCCAAGAGAACGAAGCGTAGCTGAACCTCACGTGCCGAGGCCACTATTGCTGACATCCTCAGAGCCAAGCAGAAAATATTAGAGCACAGTAGGGCGCAGGAATACACCACAATGCAGTGCATAGCAAGAAAGGAAAAGATATCATAACCGAACATGGCATAACCTAACATAACAGAACATAGACTAATTAAACCTAAGGAGCCGAGACCAGTATTGCTGGACTACACATCGCCAAGCAGAACATATTTCCGGAGATTATCGTGCAGAAGTCCATTGGCTGGAAGGGTATGGCACAAAAGTCAAAGATACCCTAACCAGGCCTGCCCTAGTCTAACCCTACCAAACGTAGCCTTACTCAACCTACCGTACTGAGACTACGTTTGCTGGCATCCCCAGAGCCAAATAGAGAATATTAGAGCAATGTAGAATGCAGGAATTGACCGAATAGCAGCGTATGGCGCAAAAGTAAAAGCTATCCTAACCAAACCTAAACTAACATAACTTACCCAAACGTAACGTATCCCAACCTCACTTGCCGCAAACACAATTCCTGGAGTCCATCGAAGCAAACATAGTGTGATAGAGCACAGTGGAGCGCAGAGATCCGCCGAACAGCAGTGTATAGCACAAAAGTCAATGCTTCCAACACTCCCACAGACAAACATAACCTAACCAGACGTAGCGTATCCCAACCTAACGAGCCGAGACTACTGTTGCGGGCATCCCAAAGAACATCCCAAAGCCAAGCAGACGGTATTATCGCACAATAGCAGTGGTCCACCGAACCGCAGTGTACAACACATATGCCAGATCTATCCTCTCCTAACCTAACCAAACCCAACATAACCAAACGTGACATGACTCGCACCATCGTGTCACGGCCGCTACTGCTGGCCACCTCAGATTCGAACACAGTATAGCAGAGCAATGTAGAGATCTGAAATCCACCAGACCGCGTTTTATAGTACAAGAGTAAGATCTATCCTGTCCGAACCTAGTCTAACATACCATAGCCAAACGTAACATAACCGAACCTAACGTGCAGAGACATCTACTGCTGGCCATCACAGAGCCAAGCAGAACAGATTAGAGGTGGGTAGAGTGCAGAAACCCATCTAATCACAGAGTATGTCAGAGAAGACAGAGCTACGTAACCCTAACGCAAACGAGCGGAATATAACCAAACAGCGTAGCTCAACCTATCGTGCCGAGACCGCCATTGCTGCTCTCCCCAGTGCCAATCAGGACACAATAGAGATCAGTAGAGTGTAGAAATCCACCGAATAGCAGTGTACAATACAAAAGTTGAAGCAATCCTGATCAAACATAGCATAACACAACCTAGCAATACGTTGCCTGACCCAAATGAACGTGCCGCGACCACTGTTGCTGGCCTCCACAGAGCCGAGCAGAATACATTATTGGAGAGCAGAACGCAGAAATCCATATAATCGCAGCGTGTATCTGAGAAGACGAAGCTACGTAAGCGTAACCCAAACAAACCGAACATAACCCGACATAGCCTAACTCAACCTAACGTGACGAGACAGCTATTAGTGCATACCCCAGTGCCAAGCAGGACACGATCGGGCACAGTAGAGCGAAGAAAACCTTACAACAGCAGTTTACGACACGAAAGTAAAAGGTATGCTGACCAAACTTTGCCTAAACCAACCTAACCGAACGTAACCTGACTCATCATAACGTGCCGAGACCACTATTGCCGGCCTTCCCAGAGCCAGGCTGAAAATGTTAGAACACTGTAGGTCGCAGTAATCCACCCAATAGCAGACAACAGCACTAAAATCGAACCTGCGCTCTGCTAACTTAACCAATCGTATCATAACTAGACATAACCAAGCTCAAGTCAGCGTGCTGCGACTACCATTGCTGACCCCAGAGGCAAGCAGGACATATTAGTGGAGAGCAGAACGCAGAAGTCCATAGAAGCGCAGGGTATATCAGGAAATTGAAAGCTACATAAGCGTGACCAAAACCAACGGAACACAGACAAACATAACCTATCTCAACCTAACGTGCCGAGACCAAAATCGCTGCCCACACCAGTGCTAAGCAGGACATGCTAGAGCTCAGTAGAGAGCTGAAACCCACCGCATGGCAGTATACAGCACGAAAGCTATAGATACCCTGTCCAAACTTATCCCATCCCAAACTAACCGAACGTAACCTGGCTCAACATAACGAGCCGAGACATATATTGCTGGCCTTCCCAGAGCCAGGATGAAAATATTAGAGCACCGTAGGCCTCTGAAATCCACCTAATAGCAGACTATAGCACTAGAGTGGCACGTACACTCTACTAACCTAATCAATCGTATGATAACCGAACGTAACATAACTCAAGCTAGCGTGCCACGACCACTATTGCTGGCCTCCCAAGAGCCAAGCAGAAAGCACTAGTGGAGAGCAGAACGCAGAAATCCATAGAATCGCAATGTACATCAGTAAATTCAAAGCTACAAAGGCCTAACCAAAGCCAGCGGAACATAAACAAACATAACCTAACTCAACCTAACGTGCCGTGATCGCTATTGCTGCCCTCCTCAGTGCCAAGAAGGACATACCAACGCACTGTAGAACGCAGGAATCCACCGAATAGCGGTGTACAGCACGAAGGTCAAAGCTATGCTTACAAAACATAGCCTGACCCAACCTAACCGAACGTAACGCGGCAAAACGTAACGTGCCGAGAGCACGATTGCTGGCCACCACAGGGCCACTCAGAGCATGTTAGCGGAGAGTAGAGCGCGGAAAACCATAGAATCGCAGTAAACGACAGAAGAACCATAGCTACCCAAACCAAACCCGAACCGGCAGTACATAACCGAACGTTGCCTTGCTCAACCTAGCGTGCCAAGACCTCTATTCCGGCACTCCCCAGACACATGGAGGACATGCTAGAGCTCAGTAGAGCGCAGAAATCCACCGAAAAGCACTGTACAGCAAGAAACTTAAACCTATCATAACCAAACGTAGTCCAACCTAACTCAACCGAACGTAATATGATGCAGCGTAAGGTGCCGAAGCGACTATTGTTGGCCTTCCCAGAGCCAAGCTGCAAATATTGGAGCACTGTAGGGCGCAGACATGCACCGAAGAGCAGACTATAGCACCGAAGTCAAATCTACCCTCTCCTAACCAAACCGATCGTAACATACCGAAATGTATCATAACACAATATAACGCTCCGTGACCACTGTTGCTGGCCTCCTCAGAGCCAAGCAGAACGCACTAGTGGAGCGTAGAATGCTCAAATATGTAGAACCGCAGTGTAAATCGGAAGGTTCAAAGCTACCCAAACTTAACCCAATCCAACAGAACATAACCAAGCATAGCCTAACTCAAACTAACGGGCCGAGACCGCTATTGCTGCCGTCCCCAGAGCCAAGCAGAATTCATGAGCGGAAAGTAGGACGCAGAAGTCCATAGAACCGCGTGTATATCGGAAAAGGCAAAGCTGCCTAAACCTATCTCTAAGCAACGGAACATAGCCAAACACAGCCTAACTGAACCTAACGTGCCTAGACCACTATTGCTGCCCTCCCGAGAGCCAAGCAGAGCACATTAGTGATGAGTGGAGGGCAGAAATCCATAGAATCGCAGTATATATCAGAAAAGCCGAAGCGGCCGAACCTTACGCAAACCAACGGAACATAACCAAACATAGCCTAACTCAACCTAACGTGCCAAGAGCGCTATTGCTACCCACCGCAGAGCCAAGCGGGGCGTACTAGAGCACAGTAGAGCGCAGAAATCCTCCGAATAGCAGTGTATAGCACCAAAGCTTAAGCTACCCTGACCAAGCTTAGCCTTGCCCAACCTTGCCGAACGCAACCTGACTGAATATAAGGTGCAGAGACCCCTTTTGTTGGCCTTCCCAGGGCCAAGCTGAGAGCATTTGACCACTGCAGGGCGCAGAAACCCACATAATAGCACACTATACCACTAAGGTCAAAGCTACAACTCCTAATCTAACAAACCGAGGCCAACCAACGTAACCTAACTCAACCTAACGTGCCGCGACCACCATTGCTGGCCTCGCCAGGGCCATGCAGAGCACGTTAGTGGGGAGTAGAACGCAGAAATCCATAGAATCGCAGTATATGCCGGAAAACACAAAGGTACCGGAACCGAATGCAAACAAACAGAACATAGCCAAGCATAGCATAACTCATCATAACGGACCCCGACCACTACTACTGGCCTCCCCACAGCCCAGCAGAACACAGTAGCGGAGAGTAAAACGCTGAAATCCATAGAAACGAAGTGCATATCAGAAAAATTAGAGCCGCCGAACGTAACCCACACAAGCAGTACATAACCAAACCAAGAAAAACTCAACATAACGTGCCGACAACGCTATTGCTGCCCCCTCCAGAGCCAAGCAGGTCATAGTAGATGACAGAAGAGCGCAAAAATCCACCTAAGTGCGGTGTACAGCACAAAAGTGGAAGATGCCGTAACCAAACTTAGCCTGTCCCAATCCAAACGAACGCAATCTGACAAAACGTATCGTGTGGAGGCCACTATTGCCAGCATTGCCAGAGCCAAGCTGAAGACATTAGAGCACTATAGAGCGCAGAAATCCACCTAATAGTAGACTATACCACTAAAGTCGAAGTTATCATCTCCTAACCTATCCAATCGTGACATAACCAAACGTAACCTAACTAAATTTATCGTGCCGCGATCATTTTTACTGGCCTCCCCAGAGCCAAGGAGAACACATTAGTGGAGAGGAGAACCCAGAAGTGCATAGAATCGCGTTTACATCAGAAGAGTCAATGCTACCCATACCTAACCGAAACCAACACAGGATTGCCAGACATAGCACAGCACAACCTAACGTGCCGAGACCGCTATTGCTGGCATCCCCAGAGCCAAGCAGAGACCACTAGAGCAAAGTAGATGGCAGAAGTCCGCCGAACAACAGTTATACCACGGAAGTCAAAGTAATCAGAACCTGAGCCGAACTAATATAACCTGACCTATCGCAGGTCAACAAAACCTGACGTGCCGAGAGCACCCTTTCTGGCCTCCTGCGGGTATAGTAGAGGAATTTAGGGCGCAGAAATCCACCGAGTATCGATGCATAGCACAAAAATCGAAGCTGTCCTATCAAAGCATGTCAAAATCCAATATAAACAAACGTAACCTGACTCAGCATAACGTGTCGAAGAGCACTATTGCTGACCACTCCAGAGTCGAGCTGAGCATATTAGACCACAGTAGAGCGCAGAAATTCACTGAATAGAAGTGTGTAGCACAAAAGTCTTAGCCACCCTAAAAAACCATAACCTAACCTCTCGTAACGAAACGTAACCAAATTCATCCCCCATCGTGCCACGGCCGCCACTGTTGGCCTCCCCAGAGTCGAGTAGAGCATAGCAGAGCAGCGAAGAGTGCAGAAATCCACCGAATAGCAGTGTGTAGCACAGAAGTCAATGTTAACCAATTGTAACCTATCCAAACGTAACGTAAACAAACGTAACTTAACCCAACATAACACGCCGCGGCGACTATTTCTGGCGTCCACAGACTTAAACAGAGATTATTAGATCTCAGTACAGCGCAGAAATCCACCGAACAGCAGTTTAGACCACGTAAGTCGCAGGTATGAATACCTGACCTGGAAAAACACAGCCGAACCAAACGTATTCTAACACAACCTAATGTGCCAAGACTACTATTACTGGCCTCCACATGGGGGAACAGAGTAAAGTAGAGCAGCGTAGGGCGTAGAGACCCACCGAATAACTGTGTTTAGCGTGAAAGTCAAGGCCGTCCGAACCAAACTTAGCCCAACCTAACCTAACCATATGTGGAACAACTCAACCTATCATGCCGAGACCACTACTATTGGCCTCCCGAGAGCCGAAGCAGAATATACTACGGAACAGCATAGCGCAGAAATCGGCCGCATTGCAGTACATAGCACAAAAGTCAAACGTGTAATGACCTAACATGGCCAAACCTATCCTATCCAAACGTAGTGAATCCCAACTTAGCGTGGCTTGTCCAATGCTGCTGGCCTCCCCAGAGCCGAGCAGAACATGTTAGAGCATAGTAGAAAGCAGAAATCCACCGAATAGCAGTGTAGAGAGCAAAAGACAAGGCTATCGTATTCTAGCCTATCCAAACGTGACATAAACACACGTAACATATGTGAAACTGACGCGCCGAGACCAATATAGCTGGCCTCCCCAGAGGCAAGCAGAATATACTAGAGCACAGTAGAAGGCAGAAGCCCACCGATTAGCAGTGTATAGCACGAATGTGGAAGGTACCATAACCTAACATGTTCTAACCTAACCTACACGAACATAGTGTAACTTAGCATAGCGTGACGAGGCAAATATTTCTGAACTCTCTAGAACCAAGCAGAACATATTACAGCACAGTAGGTGGCAGCAATCCACCGAACAGCGATGTAAAGCACAAGGATCGATGCTGCCGTGTCCTAACCTGACCAAACGTAGCGTAACCGACAGTAACCTATCTCATACTGTCGAGCCGAGGACACTATTGCTGGCCGCCACAGAGACAAGCAGAATGTATTAGAGCACAATAGTGTACAGAGATCCACCCCATTGCAGTCTGTAACGGAAGGTCAAATATATTCTAACCAAGCCTGACATAACCTAACCGAACCAATCGTAGCCCAACTCAACATAACGTGCCGAGACCACTATCGTTGGCCTGAAAGAGCAGAGCAGAACATACTAGAGCACATTAGATCGTAGAAATCCCACGAATAGCAGTATACAGCACAAAAGTCGGAGCCACCCTATCCCAATGCATGCCAACTTAACATAAGAAAACGTAACATGACTAAGCCTAACGTGCCGCGACCACTATTGCTGGCGCCCCATGGACTAGCAGAATGCGATAGAGCGCAGTAGAGCGCTGAAGTCCATAGAATAGCAGTGGTGGGCACAGAAATCAAAGCTATCCTTTCCTAACCCAAACCAACCTAACAAAGCCAAACGCAATCCAACTCAGCCTGACGTGACGCAACCAGTATTACCGGCATCCGCAGTGCCAGGCAGAGCATAGTAGAGCGCGGAAACCCATAGGATCGCAGTGCATTGCAGAGCAGTCGAAGCTATCCAAACCTAACCAAAACAAGCATAACCTAACGAAGCGTAGAATATCAATGCGTGACTTACCACGACCACTATTGCTGGAAGCCCAGGGCCATGCATGTCTCAGTCGAGCACAGTAGAACGCAGAGAGCCAACAAATAGTAGTGTATACAACAAAAGTCAACGGAATCCAGACATAATCAGACCTAATCTAACCAAATGAAACACAGGCTAGCTAAACCTAACGAGCCGAGGCCGCTGTTTCTGACCTCCCAAGTGCCAAGCAGAATAAACTAGAGCACAGTAGAGCGCTGAATTCCGCCGAATAGCAGTGTACAGCAGAAAAGGTGGAGCCACCTTCTTCCAGTCTAACCAATCATAACGTAACAAAACGTAACATAACTCAACCTACCGAGCCGCGACCGCTATTTCAGGCATGCCCAGAGTCGATCAGGGCCGAGTTGTGCACAGAGGAGCCCAAAACCCCACCGAATAGTAGTATATACCACGAAAGCCAAAGATACCCATACCTAAGCCAAGCTAACATAGCCTGCCCAAACGCAGCTTAACTAAACCTAACGTACCGAGCCCACTATTGCGGGCCTCGTGAGAGTCAAGCAGAGTATAGTAGAGCCATGTAGAGAGTAGAAATCCACTCAAACGAAGTGTATAACACAGAAGTCAAAGACATCCTGATCACACCTGAAGTAACCTAACTTAACCAAGCGTAGCCTAACTGAAGGTAACGAGCCGATAACGCTAACGCTGGCACTCCGAGACACAAGCTGAACATATTAGAGCGCAGTGGAGTGAAGGAATCCGCCGTATTACAGTGTGCAGCAAAGAGAAGTCAGAGCTACCCTCTCCTAACCTAACCAATCGGAAAAAAACCAAACGAAACCTATCTCCACCTGACCGACCTACAACGCTACTGGCGTCCTCCCCATGGACAAGCAGAGTACATAAGGTCACAGAAGATCACAGACATCCGCGGCGTTGCAGGGTAAAGCGCAAAGGTTGAGATAACCAAACGTAACCTGGCCCAACTAATTTATCCAAGCGTACCTAAACACAGCGTAAAGTGCCGAGACCACCATTGAGGTCTTTCCCTGAGCCAAGCTGAGCATATCAGATCACAGTGGAGCGCAGGAATCCACCGAATAGCACTATACAGCACAAAAGTCATAGCTACCCTAGCCCAACCTAACCAAACCTGACATAGCCTAACGTAACATAACCCGACCTAACGTGCCCAGACGGCTGTGGCTGACTAACACAGAACCAACCAGACGAGAATGCAATACAGTATAGCGCGGAAATCCGCCGCATTGCAGTGTAAAGCACAAAAGTCAAAGATATCCTGACATAACCTGACCATATCTTACCTAACCAAACGTAGCCTAACTCAACGTAACATGCCGATACCACTGTTGCCGGCTCCCAAAGCCAAGCAGAACGTATTAGAGGAGCGTAGTGGGAATTAACCCATAGAATCGCTGT
>NW_016971998.1:0-533 GCF_001483705.2 Eufriesea mexicana
TGTTCTGCTTGGCGATGTCGAGGTCAGAATAGTGGCCTCGGCACGTTAGATTGGGTTACGTTGAGTTTGGTTATGTTACGCTTGGTTACGGTAGGATAGGTTAACTTCTTAGTTCTGTGCCATACACAGTTACTCGGTGGACTTCTACCCTCAGCTGTAATCTAATATGCTCTGCTTTGCACTGCGTATGCCAGAAATAGCGTCCGCGACACGTTAGGAAGGGTTAGGTTACGTTCGGTTATATTAGGTTTGTTTGGGTTAGGTTGGGATATATTCGAATTTTGTGCTGTACACTGCTATTCGATGGATTTCTGCGCACTACATTGCACTACCATTCACTGCTCGACAATGGGGAGGCGAGCAGTAGTGTTCGTGGCACGTCAGGTTGAGTTATGCTGCGCTTAGATAGGTTAGGCTAGGTCATGGTTATGTTAGGATATCTACGGCTTTTGTAGCTTTCCCTGAAGTGTCGTGGAATTCTGCTTTGTAATGTGCCCTAATATGCTCTCCTAGGCTTTAGGATTGGGGCCAGA
>NW_016971999.1:0-508 GCF_001483705.2 Eufriesea mexicana
CAGAAGTCCCTCGCAATGCAGTGAATAGCACTAAGGCCGTAAGTATCCTATCCTAACCTGACACAATTTAACGTAACAAAACGCAGCATAACACAACATGACGTGCCGCGCTCACTGCTCCTGGCCTGCCCGGAGCAAAGCAGAATGTAGCAGAGCTCAGAAGGTCACAGAGATCGCCCGCACTGCAGTCAATAGCACGAAAGCCGTAGGTAGCCTTGCATAACCTGACCTAACCTAACCTAACCTAACTAAGCATAACCCAGCATCACGTGCCGCAACCAATGCTGCTGGCTTTCCTGGATTACAGCAGAAGATGTTAGAGCACTGTAGATCACACTAATCCTCCGAAAAGCAGTACACAGGACGAAAGTCAAAGGTATCCTCACCAAACTTAACCTAACCTAACTTAACCAACCAAACCTGTCTGAACCTAACGTGCGAAGAAATCTATTGCTCGCCTCCCCGAATTTGAGCGGAGAATAGTCGAGCAATGTAGAGCGCGTTCATC
>NW_016972000.1:0-395 GCF_001483705.2 Eufriesea mexicana
TGGTGAATAGATCGCCTAACGCCTTCAATCCAATGGCCAGAAAAACCATCTACTTGCCAGAAGGTAGGTATATTCATAATCTATAACCTGTTATAGCTTGGAGAATAGACCGCCAAATGCCTTCAATCCAATGGCAAGTACTGCCATCTACTTGCCAGACAATAGGTCCTTTCAAAATCTTTAACCTCTTACAGCTTGGTGAATAGATAGCCTAACGCCTTTAATCCAATGGCTAGTACAGCCACCTACTTGCCAGAGGATAGGCCTATTCAAGATCTATAATCTGTTATTGCTTGGTCAATACATGGCCTAACGCCTTCAATCCAATGGCAAGTACAGCCATCTACTTTTCGGAGAATAGGTCATTTCAAAATCTATAACCTGTTATAGAATGG
>NW_016972001.1:0-606 GCF_001483705.2 Eufriesea mexicana
TTACGCAAGTTTGGGTTGGGCTTGGGAAGATATGACTTTCGTGGTACACATTGATTTTCGGTGGATTTCTACGCTCTATTGTGCCCTACTATCTTCTGCTTGCACGTGGGGAGAACAGAAATAGTGGACGCGGCACGAAGAGTTGAGTTAGCGTATGTTTCACTTCGCAGAGGTCCATAGATTAGCAGCGTATAGGACAAAAGTCAAAGGTACCCGTTCCTAACCTAACCAAATGTGATATAATCAAACGTAACCGAACTCAAACTACCGTGCCTAGGACACTACTGCTGACCTCCCCAGACAAAAGCAGAAAATACTAGGGAACGGTAGAGCGCAGAAACCCGCCACATTGCAGTGCATAACAAGAGAGTAAAGGAAAACCAATCCCTACAGGAACCAAACCAACCAAACGTAGCGTAGCGCAGTGTAACTTGGCGATACCACTATTCCTGTCTTCCCCATATCCAAACAGGACATACTAGAGCGCAGTAGGGCCCAAAAATCCACCGAACAACACAGTACAGCACAAAAGTCAAAGCAACACTGCCATAACGTTGCTAAAGGTTACATAACCGAACGCAGCAGAACTAAAGCCAACATGCCAAT
>NW_016972002.1:0-1295 GCF_001483705.2 Eufriesea mexicana
CGAAGCGTAGCACAACTTAACGTGCCGAGAACACCATTACTGGCCTCCCCAGAGTCGAGGAGGAGACATTAGATCACAGTGGAGCGCAGAAGCCTACCGAATAGCAGTGTATAGCTCAAAAGTCAACTCTTTCCAATCGTAACCTATAGAAACGTAATATAAACGAACGGAACATAGCTTTACGCGATGTGCCGAGAACAATATTTCTGGCCTTCCCAGAGATGAGCAGAATATGCTAGAGCACAGTAGATCACAGAAAGCCTCCAATTCGCAATGTGTAGCACAAAAGTCAAAGATATCCTAACCTAATCTGTCCTATCCAGCGTTGGATAACTAAATCTTACGAGGCGGGTCCAACATTGCTGGCCTCCGCATAGCCAAACAGATCTTATTAGAGGAGCGTAGAGTGCAGAATGGCAACGTCCAGCAGAAACGTCAAACATAACCCAGCCTTACAGAGACAAACTTACCCGAACCGTGCGTAACCTAACTCAAGCAAACATGCCTTAACCACTATTTCTAGCCTCTCTAGAGCCACGCAGATCAAATCAGAACGCTGTGGAAATCAGGAATCGACTGCAATGGAGTGTATAACGCAAAAGTCAGAGCTACTCTAACCAAGCTTAACCTAATCTAACCTTGCCATACGTAACATAACCCAGCCAAACCTACAGAAACGTAATATAAACAAACCTTACATAACTTAATGTGACGTGCCGAGACCAATAATGCTGGCCTCCCCAGAGACAAGCAGAATATACTATAGCACAGCAGAGCGTAGAAAGCCTTCACATAGCAGTGTATAGGACAAAATTGAAAGATATCCCAACCGAACATGACCTAACACAAAATAACCGAACGTTGACTCTCTAACCCCTACGGTCCGGGTCCAATATTGCTGTCTTCCACATCGCCAAACAGAACTTATTAGAGGAGCGTAGAGTGCAGAAATCCATAGAAGGGCAATGTACAGCAGAAAAGTCAAAGATAGCCTAACATAACCCAGACAAACTTACCAGAACCATGCGAAAGGTAACTCAACCTAAAGTGCCTTAACCACTATTACTTGCATCCATAGAGCCACGCACAGCATATCAGAACACTGTGGGCCGCAGAAATCTACCGCGATGCGGCGTATAACGCAAATGTCGGAGATGCCCTGACCAACCATAACCTAACCTAACCTAACCTAAAGTAACATAACCCAACCTAACGTGCCGAGACCAATATTACAGGCCTCCCCACGGACAAGCAGAATATATTAAGGCACCGTAGAGCGCAGAGAGCCACCAAAT
>NW_016972003.1:0-254 GCF_001483705.2 Eufriesea mexicana
GTCTAAACTATCCTCTTCTAACCTCCCCAATGCTAACATGACCGAACACATCATAGCTCAACCGAACGTGCCGAGACCACTATTGATCTAAAGCCCAAAGCCAAGCAGAATATACTGGAGCACAATAGAGTGCAGAAGTCTTCCGAATAGCAGTGTATGGCACGAAAGTGAAAGTTATCCCATCCTAATAAGTCCAACCATAACGTAGACGAACGTAACATAACTCAGCTTAACGTATCCAGACAACTATCGCT
>NW_016972004.1:0-501 GCF_001483705.2 Eufriesea mexicana
AAAAAATATTGTAGTATTTGTGTACTACAATGTACTAATTGTAAGATAAAACCACAAGTATTTTGAATAGGTGTGTAGTCGAGACGTAGTGAATAAAGGATCGTGTGTTTGAAAGTTGGAATTGAGAGAAATTTAGTGTAATATTTTAATTAAATAAACCTGTTTTATTATTAAAAAAAAGAAATTCTTTTAATTTTTTTTCGCATAACATCCGCGAGGAAGGTTCCTAAACCTTTCTATGATACCAGGCCATTGTATCATTCAGCCTATCTTTGAGGAACTATCCGGCTTATCATTTTTTCTCGAAGCAAAATAAATCCCGATGCAGAGTAACTCCATCGAAAATAAAGATTTCTCTCACAATGTGATTATTATTTTTTTCTATATGCCATATGTACATGTTCCTATAGAAGTTCGTCGTCAGTCACTGTGTTGGTTCGATATGGGTGAGGACCTTGGTTTCGAGAGACCGTCACTCTGTGTTTATCAGGATCGGTGAAC
>NW_016972005.1:0-511 GCF_001483705.2 Eufriesea mexicana
GCATCTGACCTGACCTGACCTGACCGGACATGACCTGACCTGACCTCACCTCACCTCACCACAGCTGACCTGACCGGACTGATCTGACCTGACCTGACCCGACCTGACCTGATCTGACCTGACCTGACCTGACCAGACCTGACCTGACCTGACCTGGCCTAACCGGCCTTACCTGAACTGACCTCACCAGACATGATCTGGCCTGGACTGACCTTACCAGACTTGACATGACCTGACATGACCAGACCTGACATGACCTGATCTGACCTGACCTGACCTGTCCTGACCTGACCTGGCCTGACCTGGCCTGACCTGACCTGACCTGAAATGACCTGACCTGACCTGAACGGACATGATCTGGCCTTGCCTTACCTGAACGGACATGATCTGTCCTTGCCTGACCTTACCAGACTTGTCATGACCTGACACGACCTGACCTGACCTGACCGACCTGACCAGACCTGACCTGACCTGTCCTGGCCTGACCTGGCCTACCCTTACCAGACTTGAC
>NW_016972006.1:0-1019 GCF_001483705.2 Eufriesea mexicana
TTACAGCCAGATTCTATAGCATTGCAATGGCAATAGCACGCCAATAGCATCTTTCCTCCTTATATATGCAAGAAAGTTAGCTCACCCCGATATAAGGCGAAAATTTCAATAAAATTGAACTTTCCAGCCAGATTCTGTACCATTACGATGGCTAAAGCAAGCCAATAGAATCTTTCATCCATATCTATGCAGGAAAGTTAGCTCACCAAGATATTAATCGAAAATGTCAATGAAATTGAATTTTCCAAACAGATTCTATAGCATTGCAATGGTTATAGTTTGCCAATAGAATCTTTCCTCCTTATTTATGCATGAAAGTTTGCTCCCCACGAAATTAACCGAAAATGCCAACAAAATTGAACTTTCCAACAACAATCTATATCATTGCAATGTGCATAGCAAGCCAATAGAACGTAAAATCTTTATTTATGCAAGAAAGGTAGCCCGCCACGATATTAGTCGAATCTGTCAATAAAATTGAACTTTCCAGCCTGATTCGAGGGCACTGCGATGGCTATAGCACGCCAATAGAATCTTTCCTCCTTATTTATGCAAGATAGCTAGGTCACCACGATATTAGTCGAAAATGTCAATAAAATTCGATCTGCCAGGCACATTCCATATAATTGCAAAGGTTATAGCTTGCCAATATAATCTTTCCTACTTATTTATGGAAGAAAGATAGCTCACCACGATATTTGTCAAAAATGTTAATAAAATTGAATTTTCCATCAACATTCTATATCATTGCAATGTTTATAGCACGCCAGTAGAGTCTTTCCCCCATATTTATGCAAGAAAGGCAGGTCACCATATTATTAGACGAAAGTGTCAATAAAATTGAATTTTCCAGGGAGATTCTATAGCATTGCAATGCCTACAGCATACCAACAGAATGTTTCCTCCTGATTTATGGAAGAAAGTTAGCTCACCACCATATTGGACGAAAATGTCAATACAACTGATTTTTACAAGCAGATTCTTTGGCATTGCAATGGCAATAGCACGCCAATAGAATA
>NW_016972006.1:5362-6492 GCF_001483705.2 Eufriesea mexicana
ACAATATTATTCGAACATGTCAATAAAATTGAATTTACCGGCCAGATTCTACATCATTGCAATGGATATAGCATGTCAATATGATATTTCCTCCTTGTTTATGGAAGAAAGTTAGCTCACCACGATATTAGTGGAAAATGACAATAAGATTGAATTTTCCAGCCAGATGCCGCAGCATTGCAATGGCTATAGCACCACGAACAGATCTTTCCTTCTTACCTATGCAAGGAAGTTAGCTCACCACGAAATTAGTCGAAAATGTCATTAAAATAGAATTTTCCAGGAAGATTCTATTGCATTGCAATGCCTATAGCACGCCAATAGAATCTATCCAACTTATTTATGCTAGAAAGTTAACTCACCACGATATTAGACGAAAATGTCAATAAAACTGATAATACCGGCCACATTCTACAGCATTGCAATGGCTACAGCACGAAAGTTGAATCTACCCTGCTTATTTAGGCAAGAAAGATAGCTCACCACGATAAGAGTCGAAAATGCTAATAAAATTGAATTTTCCAGCCAGATTCTGCAGCATTGCAATGGATATACCACTCCGAACGGATCTTTCCTCCTTACCTATGCAAGGAAGTTAGCTCACCACGAAATTATTCAGAATGTCAATGAAATTGAATTTTCCAGGACGAATCTAGAGCATTGCAATGTCTATAGCACTTTGGTGGAATCTCTCCTTCTTATTTATGCAAGAAAGTTAGGTCACCACGATATTAGTCGAAAATGTCAATAAAATTGAACTTTCCAGCCAGATTCTGTACCATTACGATGGCTATAGCAAGCCAATAGAATCTTTCCGGCATATTTATGCAAGAAAGGCAGTTCACCATAATATTAGACGAAAATGTCAATAAAATTGATTTTTCCAGCAAGATTCTATAGCATTGCAATGCCTACAGCATACCAACAGACCGTTTCCTCCTGATTTATGGAAGAAAGGTAGCGCACCACAATATTATACGAAAATGTCAAAAAAATTGAATTTTCCGGCCGGATGCTGTACCATTGCGATGGCTATTGCAAGCCAATAGAATCTTTCATTCTTATTTATGCAAGAAAGTTTGGTCACCACGATATTAGTCGAAACTGTCAATAAAAATGATTCTGCCAGG
>NW_016972007.1:0-587 GCF_001483705.2 Eufriesea mexicana
TTTCTTTAGGTTAGGTTAGGAAGGTTTGGTTAGGATTTCTTTCGCGTTTGCGCTGTACACTTCAATACGGCCGACCTCTACGCCTCACGCTGCTCTACTACCATCTGCTCGACACTGGGGAGGCGAGCAATTGGGCTCGTGGCACGTTAGCTTGTGATAGGTTACGTTTGAGTTGGTTAGGTTATGCTTAGCTTGGTTTGGGTAGCTTTGGCTTTCGCGCCATATACGGCTATACGGTGGGTTTCTGTCGTTACTGTGCCCTAATATAACCTGTGGAGGGCGGAAGCAGTGGTCGCGACACGTTATGTTGATTTAAGGTACGTTTGCCTATGTTAAGGCTGGATACATCAGGACAGGATATCTTTATGCTATACACTGCAATCAGTTAGGCTTCTGCCTTCTATTGTGCTCCAGTACGTTTCGCCTGGCTCTGGGGAGTGCAGCAATAGCGGTCTCGGCTAGGTTACGTTGAGCTGCGCAACGATTGGTTGTGTTAGATTAGGTCAGGTAAGGCATGGGTACCTTCGACTTCTATGGTATGCACGGCAACGCGCTTGGCGTCTGCGCTCTGCTGTGCTGCAGTATAT
>NW_016972008.1:0-221 GCF_001483705.2 Eufriesea mexicana
CCTGACCCAACCTAACCGAGCTAAACATAACTCAACATAACGTGCCGACAGCACAGTACCTGGACTTCCCGGAGTCCAGCTGAAAATAAAAAAGTACTGCAGGGAACAGAAATCCACCTAATGGCTGGCTATACCTCTAAAGTCAAAGCCATCCTCTCCTAACCTAACCAACCGTAACATAACCGAACACAGCCCATCTCGACCTAACGTTTCGCGAACAC
>NW_016972009.1:0-3264 GCF_001483705.2 Eufriesea mexicana
ACATACATACATACATCCAACCACACATACATCCATCCATCCATGCATCCATACATTCATACATCCATACATCCATAAATCCTTCCATCCCTACCTCCATCCAACCATACATCCACCAATCCATACATCCATACATATATACATCCATCAATTCATACATTCATACACCCATCCATACATCCATCCATCCATCCATACATCCCCCCATCCATACATCCATCCATCCATCCATACATCCCCCCATCCATACATCCATCCATCCATCCATACATCCCCCCATCCATACATCCATCCATCCATCCATACATCCCCCCATCCATACATCCATCCATCCATCCATACATCCCCCCATCCATACATCCATCCATCCATCCATACATCCCCCCATCCATACATCCATCCATCCATCCATACATCCCCCCATCCATACATCCATCCATCCATCCATACATCCCCCCATCCATACATCCATCCATCCATCCATACATCCCCCCATCCATACATCCATCCATCCATCCATACATCCCCCCATCCATACATCCATCCATCCATCCATACATCCCCCCATCCATACATCCATCCATCCATCCATACATCCCCCCATCCATACATCCATCCATCCATCCATACATCCCCCCATCCATACATCCATCCATCCATCCATACATCCCCCCATCCATACATCCATCCATCCATCCATACATCCCCCCATCCATACATCCATCCATCCATCCATACATCCCCCCATCCATACATCCATCCATCCATCCATACATCCCCCCATCCATACATCCATCCATCCATCCATACATCCCCCCATCCATACATCCATCCATCCATCCATACATCCCCCCATCCATACATCCATCCATCCATCCATACATCCCCCCATCCATACATCCATCCATCCATCCATACATCCCCCCATCCATACATCCATCCATCCATCCATACATCCCCCCATCCATACATCCATCCATCCATCCATACATCCCCCCATCCATACATCCATCCATCCATCCATACATCCCCCCATCCATACATCCATCCATCCATCCATACATCCCCCCATCCATACATCCATCCATCCATCCATACATCCCCCCATCCATACATCCATCCATCCATCCATACATCCCCCCATCCATACATCCATCCATCCATCCATACATCCCCCCATCCATACATCCATCCATCCATCCATACATCCCCCCATCCATACATCCATCCATCCATCCATACATCCCCCCATCCATACATCCATCCATCCATCCATACATCCCCCCATCCATACATCCATCCATCCATCCATACATCCCCCCATCCATACATCCATCCATCCATCCATACATCCCCCCATCCATACATCCATCCATCCATCCATACATCCCCCCATCCATACATCCATCCATCCATCCATACATCCCCCCATCCATACATCCATCCATCCATCCATACATCCCCCCATCCATACATCCATCCATCCATCCATACATCCCCCCATCCATACATCCATCCATCCATCCATACATCCCCCCATCCATACATCCATCCATCCATCCATACATCCCCCCATCCATACATCCATCCATCCATCCATACATCCCCCCATCCATACATCCATCCATCCATCCATACATCCCCCCATCCATACATCCATCCATCCATCCATACATCCCCCCATCCATACATCCATCCATCCATCCATACATCCCCCCATCCATACATCCATCCATCCATCCATACATCCCCCCATCCATACATCCATCCATCCATCCATACATCCCCCCATCCATACATCCATCCATCCATCCATACATCCCCCCATCCATACATCCATCCATCCATCCATACATCCCCCCATCCATACATCCATCCATCCATCCATACATCCCCCCATCCATACATCCATCCATCCATCCATACATCCCCCCATCCATACATCCATCCATCCATCCATACATCCCCCCATCCATACATCCATCCATCCATCCATACATCCCCCCATCCATACATCCATCCATCCATCCATACATCCCCCCATCCATACATCCATCCATCCATCCATACATCCCCCCATCCATACATCCATCCATCCATCCATACATCCCCCCATCCATACATCCATCCATCCATCCATACATCCCCCCATCCATACATCCATCCATCCATCCATACATCCCCCCATCCATACATCCATCCATCCATCCATACATCCCCCCATCCATACATCCATCCATCCATCCATACATCCCCCCATCCATACATCCATCCATCCATCCATACATCCCCCCATCCATACATCCATCCATCCATCCATACATCCCCCCATCCATACATCCATCCATCCATCCATACATCCCCCCATCCATACATCCATCCATCCATCCATACATCCCCCCATCCATACATCCATCCATCCATCCATACATCCCCCCATCCATACATCCATCCATCCATCCATACATCCCCCCATCCATACATCCATCCATCCATCCATACATCCCCCCATCCATACATCCATCCATCCATCCATACATCCCCCCATCCATACATCCATCCATCCATCCATACATCCCCCCATCCATACATCCATCCATCCATCCATACATCCCCCCATCCATACATCCATCCATCCATCCATACATCCCCCCATCCATACATCCATCCATCCATCCATACATCCCCCCATCCATACATCCATCCATCCATCCATACATCCCCCCATCCATACATCCATCCATCCATCCATACATCCCCCCATCCATACATCCATCCATCCATCCATACATCCCCCCATCCATACATCCATCCATCCATCCATACATCCCCCCATCCATACATCCATCCATCCATCCATACATCCCCCCATCCATACATCCATCCATCCATCCATACATCCCCCCATCCATACATCCATCCATCCATCCATACATCCCCCCATCCATACATCCATCCATCCATCCATACATCCCCCCATCCATACATCCATCCATCCATCCATACATCCCCCCATCCATACATCCATCCATCCATCCATACATCCCCCCATCCATACATCCATCCATCCATCCATACATCCCCCCATCCATACATCCATCCATCCATGCATCCATACATTCATACATCCGTACATCCATACATTCGCAAATCCATACATTCGTACATCCACACATTCATACATCCATACATCCATATATTCATACATCCATCCATCCATCCATACATCCATACACCCGCACATCCTTACATTCGAACATCCAT
>NW_016972010.1:0-438 GCF_001483705.2 Eufriesea mexicana
CCAGCAAGATTCTATAGCATTGCAATGCCTATAGCACGCCAATAGAATCTTTCCTCCTGATTTCTGCAAGGAAGGTAACTCACCACGATATTAGTCGAAAATATCAACAAAATTGTATTTTCGAGCAAGATTCTATAGCATTGCAATGCCTATAGCAGGCAAACAGAATCTTTCCTCCTGATATATGGAAAGAAGTTATCTCACCACGATATTAGCAGAAAATGACAATAAAATTGAATTTTCCAGCACGATTCTATAACATTGCAATGCCTATAGCATGCCAACAGTATCGTTCCTCCTGATTTATGGAAGAAAGTTAGCTCACCACCATATTATTCGTAAATGTCAATAAAATTGCTTTTTCCAGCCAGATTCTTTGGCATTGCAATGCCAATAGCACGCCAATAGAATCTTTCCGCCTTATCTACGCAAGAAAGA
>NW_016972010.1:529-877 GCF_001483705.2 Eufriesea mexicana
AGGATCCTTCCCCCATACTTATGCAAGGAAGCTCGCTCACCACGATATTAGTCGAAAATGACAATAAAATTGAATTTTCCATCCAGATTCTATAGCATTGCAATGGCAATAGCGCGCCAAAAGAATCTTTCCGCCTTATCCACGCAAGAAAGGTAGCTCACCACGCTATTAGTTGAAAATGTCGATAAAATCGAAACTGCCAGGCACATTCCATGTCATTGCAATAGTTATAGCACGCCAAAAGTATCTCCCCTCCATACTTATGCAATGATGCTAGCTCACCACGATCTTAGTCGAAAATGTCTATAAAATTGTATTTTCCATCCAGATTCTATAGCACTGCAATGG
>NW_016972011.1:0-665 GCF_001483705.2 Eufriesea mexicana
CGGATAGGATGAGTTATGTTACGTATGACAGTGTTACGCTTCGCCAGTTCAGGGTAGGATATCGCCGACTTTTGAGCTATACAGTGCTGTTCGATGGATTCCTACTATCTACTGTGCTCCAATAGGTTCTTCTTGGCTCTGTGGTGGCCAGCAATATCGGTTTTGGCACGTTAGTTTGGCATATGCTTCGTTTGGTAGGGTTACGTTAGCACCGGTTTGGTTTGGACAACTCCGACTTTCACTCCATACACTGCGATTCTATGGATACCTGCGCTCTGCTCTCTTCTATTATGCTCTGCTTGTCTCTGTTGAGGCTAGCAATTCTGGTAGCGGCACGTCAGTTTGAGTCCGCTTGCGTTCGGTTATGTTAGGTATTTGATACCTTTGACTTCTTTGCTCAGCACTACTATGGTAAACTATCGTATAGATTTCTGCACTCTACTGTACTTTACCATGTTCTGCATTTCCCTGGGGGCGCCAGCAGCAGTGGTCGCGGCACGATAATGAGGGTTGGGCTACGTTTCGTTAGGCATTGCTAGGTTATGTTTCGTCAGTATATGTTCGCTTTTCGCGCTGTACGCTGCAGTACGGTGGGTTTCTGAGTTCTACTGTGCTCTAGCATGCTCTGATTGGCTCTGCGGAGGCCAGCAGTGGTGATCTCGGCA
>NW_016972012.1:0-1209 GCF_001483705.2 Eufriesea mexicana
ATGCATACCAAATAATTCTCAAATAGTATCAGAAAGAAAACAATATTCCTAAAAATAATAAAAGTAAAAGACAGAGCTGTGATAAAGAAATCGGAAATGAGAAAGATGTGGTAAGGAAATCGAGCGAAACACGGGTATAGCCAGGGAGAGAGAGAGAGAGAAAGCGAATAGCCTAGCCATAGGGCCGAACGAAAACATAACTGATCAGGCTCAAGGTTAATCTTCGACGACGTTTCCTCGACTCAGTCGAGCGTTATTCCTCGCCGCGTTCGCATGAAATTCGATCGGTTACCATAAATACGCGTCGATGTTTTTGTACCCAGATAAGTGGAGACTCTTCAGTTGCATGTATTCTTCCCCGTATTCGGACGATATCGCTCGACGCGCGACTGTGTGACATCGCTGTGAGTGTGGCATGTGCCATCGAATCTTAAACCGTTAAGTAAGGGGTTACTAGTTTGCTTGCTACATATATATATACACATATGCATAGGCGTGTGAGTGGTTGCCGAGCGAAGGAATGTGCGAAGTCCGTGGATTTTTCTAGAGAGTTCGGTCACGTGGTAGCGACAAAAAAGAAAACCGTTATAACCGTTATAACCGTCACCGAGAACCGTTACATAAACCGTCAGTCGAGCCTCGTCGGTTTATAAAGCAACATCTCCCATTCGGTGTCTATCTATTCCTATATCTTAGGCATATTCCAATACAGTACTTAGCCATCATAATACTTTTAACACATTACCGACTTTTCTTAGACATTGACGTACTTGCCTTTAATTGTTTTGTCAATTCTCCTTCAGTTTTGACAGGGTGAAATCACGAAAAGTTATTGCATAGTCTTCAATTCATCCGTTTATATTTTCTAAATCTCGATTGCCGCTGCTGATTTTCGGTCCTACTTGCGTGGAATAGACTGCTTTAATTATTTTACCGGTTTTTTCTCCATTTCAACCGATTGTGTATGAAAGATTGTACGGAATATGACAGGCCGCGGAAATCGGTTACGTCGTTTGACTTTCATGGCTTATATTATCCGAATTTCTTCAGATTTTCACGATTTTCCAATCTAATTGCGTGCAGTGATCTGTGTTTTAATTAGTGTGCCGGTTTTTTCCCGATTTCAACCGGTCGTTTATGAAAGATAGTGCCGAATGTGACAGGCCGCGGAAATCTATTACGTCGTTTGACTTTCATGGCTTATATCTT
>NW_016972013.1:0-276 GCF_001483705.2 Eufriesea mexicana
GGCTGGAAAATTCAATTTTATTGACATTTTCGACTGATATCGTAGTTAGCTAACTTTGTTGCATAAAATAGCACGAAAGATTATATTTCCAAGCTATAACCCTTGCAATGCTATAGAATCTGACTGGAAAGTTCAATTTTATTCACATTTTCGACTAAAATCGTGGTGAGCTAGCTCTCTTGAATAAACAAGGGGGAAAGATTTTATTGGCGCGCTATAGCCCTTGCAATGCTCTGGAATGTGGCTGGAAAGTTCCATTTTATTGACAGTTTCGAC
>NW_016972014.1:0-443 GCF_001483705.2 Eufriesea mexicana
TGGAAATTTCAATTTTATTGACATTTTCGGATTATATCGTGGTGAGCAAACCTTCTCGCATAAGTAAGGAGGAAATATCCTATTGGCGCGCGACAGACATTGCTGTGCAATAGAGTCTGACTGGAAAGTTCAATTTTGTTGACATTTTCGAATAATATCAAGGTGAGCAAACTTTCTCGCATGAATAAGTAGGAAACATGATACTGGCTTGCTATAACCATTTATATGCAATAGAGGCTGACTGGAAATATTAATATCATTAACATTTCCGACTCATATCGTTGTGAGCAAGCTTTCTTGCATAAATAAGGAGGAACAATACTTTTGGCGAGCTGTAGGCATTGCAATGCTATAGAATCTGAATAGTTTGGTGAATTTTATTAACATTTTCGACTAATATCGCGGTGAACAGACTTCATCGCATTAGTAAGGCGGATAAATTC
>NW_016972015.1:0-1672 GCF_001483705.2 Eufriesea mexicana
CCACACATCCATACGACCATAAATCCTACCATCCGTACTTCTAACCGTTGAGGCATGCATCCACCCATGCATCCATACGTACATACATCCGCAGACCCACACATACATCCGCACACACACCCATACATACATACTTCCATAAATCCGTACATCTATACAAACACCCATCTATCCATCCATACAACCACCCATACATCCATCCATACATCCATCCATCTATACAACCATCCATTCGTACATCCATCCTTCCATGCGTCCATCCATCCATCCGTACATCCATCCATAAATCCATACACCCATCCATCGTTATATCCGGACATACATCCCCACGCGCAACCATAAATATACCCATACCACCAACCATAGTCCCATTCATTCATACATCCATACATCCATCCACCCATAAATACATCCATACGTACATCCGAACATACATGCATACATCCATCCGTACCTCCACCCATACATCCTTGCATACATCCATACATACACACATACATACAGCCATACATACACCCATGCATACATCCATATATACAACCGTACATACAAACATACAACCATCCATCCATCCATCCGCACGTCCCTCCATCCATCAATGCAGCCATTCATCCATACATACATCCATCCATTCATCCGTCCATCCATCCATCCGTCCATCCAACAGTCCGTCCATTCAATCATCCGTCGAGACACCCATCCGCACATACATTCGTCCATCCATCAACCCGTCCATACGTCCATACATCCATCCATACATCCATCCATATATGCAACCATACATGCGTCCATACATGCATCCAACCGTACGACGATCCAACCATATATCCACATATTCATACACTCATCCACCCATACATCCATACGTTCAACCATCCATACATACATCCATACATCCAGCCATACAACCATTCATCCATACATCCATACAGTCATACATCCATCCATCCATGCTTCCATCCATCCACACATCCATCCATCCATACATCCATCCATCCATACATCCATCCAAACATACATGCATACATACATCCATACATACATCCTTACATACATCCATACATTAATCCACCCATCCGTACACCCATACATCCATCCATACATCCATCCATACATCCATCCATCCAAACACCCATCCATTCGTGCGCCCATCCACCCATCTGTACATACATCCAAAAATCCATACATCCATCCATCCATACATCCTGAAATACATCCCCACACTCATCCATAAATATATTCATACAACCATACACAAGTCCATTCATAAATACATCCATGCATCCATCCAAACATACATACATCCATACATATACCCATACATACATCCATACATACACCCATACATATATCCATACATAGAACCATACATATATACATACATGCATCCATCCATCCTCAACTCCATCCATACATCCACTCATACATACATCCATTCATCAACACATTCATACATCCACACACACATCCATAAATCCATCCACCTATACAGCCATCCATCCATAGATACAGCCAACCGTACATCCATCCGCACATCCATCCATCCATCAATACATACATACAACCACACATACATCCATACATACATACATCAATACATTCATACATCCATACACTCATGCACCCATACATTCATTCGTTCAACCATCCATACATACATCCATACATCCAG
>NW_016972016.1:0-260 GCF_001483705.2 Eufriesea mexicana
TATTTAATCAATAATATGACATTGATGTAACGAGCAATTTTCGCTTAGAAAATAAGTTCTTTCTATACCGTGTACGAATGTGAATATTACGTTTTAGCCTTGTTCTGATAGCACGAACAGCTGTTTATATTTCCCGCCAATTCTCGTTAAACCGAATATAGTTTAGACAGCGGGCGAGTGAACACAATGATAAGCAAATCCAACGAATGCCGCACTCGAAATTAAAATATCTGTCTATTTCAATACCTTTTGACACAGCG
>NW_016972016.1:277-925 GCF_001483705.2 Eufriesea mexicana
GGACCACATCACCTAGTAACGATAAGCAAAAGCAGCCGACTGCTAAACTTTGAAGACCCACTAGCACGAATGGGGTTAAGGAAACTTCCCTAAGCCCGCACACCGATCCTCGGCCTGACAGAACAAGAGTGAGAGAGCTTCGCTCTGAGTCTTTGAACTTTATTGCAAGAATCGTGAATATATATATCTCATACGTGGGAAAATACGTCTGTTGAGATCAAGAACGACGCCCATTCCCCCAAAAGACGTCATACCTGATCCTGGCGACTACAGGCATATTTCTGTTTCCTCCGGTTTTCCAGGTTACTAATCCCCTCTCTGCGCTGGTTGACAAAGGATTCTCATCAAGGGTGTTGTTGAATGACCGCCTTAACGCAGCGAAAGTGGGGTCCTCCGCATCCTATCCCTACATTCTACAAGAAAAATCCAGCTGTTATTAGACTCACAGCTGCTAGGGGCTGGGCCATTCTGGGTGAGCGAACATCTGTAGATGGATAGGTAGCTCTAGAACTCGAAGAGGGCAGTGCAGACAGCGCTGACAGAATCACCCGGCTATGCCCAGTTCATCGACATTGTGTCTTGGACTAGAAGACTTAGACTAGGTTTCTCTTAGGGAATAATGATAAATTGCAATCTACAATGTGGACT
>NW_016972017.1:0-278 GCF_001483705.2 Eufriesea mexicana
TGCAGTGTATAGCGCAAGAGTCGAAAATACACCGACATTTCCTGACCCTACTTAACCTACACACACGTAGTGTAACTAAGCGGGACGTACCGAGATCACTATCGCTGCCCCCCTCTCCAGAGCCAAACGGAAAAATTGCAATGAAGTGGAGCGCAAGAATGCGCGGATAGCAGTGTATATCACAAAAGCCTGAATTACCTATTCTAACCTCACCAAAACGTAACACGAACAAATGTAGCGTAGTTCAACCTTACGTCCAGAGAGAACTATTGCTGGCA
>NW_016972018.1:0-263 GCF_001483705.2 Eufriesea mexicana
CGCTCGGTTATGTTACGTTTGGCTATATTAGGATGGGTTAGCTATGACTTCTGTGCCATACACAGCTATTCGATGGACTTCTGCTCTCGACTGTTCTCCAGCATGTTCTGCTTGGCTCTGTGGATGCCAGTAACAGCGGTCTCGTCGCGTCAACTATAGATATGTTACGCTTGGTTCGGTTACGTTAGCCTTGGCTAGGATTGTATACCTTCGACTCTTCCGCTGTACACTGCGACTCTATGAATTTCCGCGTTGTACTATCC
>NW_016972019.1:0-2762 GCF_001483705.2 Eufriesea mexicana
AGTATAAGACAGGAGTCCACCGAATGACAGTTTATAGCACGAAGGTCGAAGTGAGCCTGACAATACATAGCCTAACATAGCATAACCAAACGTAGCCTAACAAAACCTAACATGCCCAGACCACTGTAGCAGGCGCCCCGTCGCCAGCAGCGAGTATGAGGGGAGATAGGAACGCAGAAGTCAACAGAAAGGCAGTGTATAGCAGAAAGGTCGAAGCTAGCCAAACGTAACCCATGCCAGCGAAACCTAAACAAACGTAACATAACCCTACCTAAATTGCCTCGACCATGATATCTGGCCTCCCAGAGAAAAGCAGGCCATATTTCGGCAGAGTAAGGTGGAGAAACCCAGCGAAGAGCCGCGTACAGCACAAAAGGCAAAGCTATCCCCTCGTAACCTAACCTAACTTACCATAGACATACGCTACATAACTCAGCATAACATGCCGCGGCCGTTACTTCCGGCCTCCCCATCGCCAAACAGAGAACGTTAGATCACGTTAGATCAGGAGTGCAAATATCCACCGAATAGCAGTGTGTAGCCTAAATGTCGAAGATATCCTATCCTAACCTGACCAAACGTAACGTAACCTAGCGTAACCAAACTCATCCCGACGCAACGGTACCACTATTGCTGCCCTCCCCAAGGCAAAGTATAACATATTGGTGGAGAGTAGAGCACAGAAGTCCATGGAATCGCAGTGCATAATACAATAGTCGAGGTTACCCTATCCCAACATAACCACACGTGGCACAGTCGATTGTAACATAACTGAACGTAACACGACGAAACCACTACTGCTAGCCTCCACAGAGCCAAGCAGAATAAACTAGAGCACAGCAGATGACAGTAATCCACCGTATCGCAGGGTACAGCACAAGGGTGGAAGATATCCTAACCCAACCTCCCTAACCTAACTCAACCGAACGTAGCATAACTCAACGTAAGGCGCCGAGGGTACTGTTGTTTCCTCTACTGAGCGAAGCAGAATACATTACAGCAATGAAGAGCTCATAGATCTACCGAATGGCAGCGCATAGCACGAAAGTCAAAGCTACCTTATCCTAACCTGACCAAGCGTGACGCAGCCAAACGTAACCTAACTCATCCTGATGCACCGGGACCACTATTGCAAGCCACCCCAACGCCAAGCAGCACATATCAGAGGAAAGTAGAGCGCAGGCGTTCATAGAGCTTCAATGTATAGCAGAAAAGTCAAATCTATCCTAACATAACGCAGACTAACGTAATACAACCAAGCGTAACGTAACTCAAACTAACGTGCCTAGAACACTATTGCTAGCCTCCCCAGATCCAAGTAGAATATACTAGGACACAGTAGAGCGTGGAATCCCGCTGTACTGTAGTGTATGGCACAAAAGTCGAAGATATCCTAACAAAACATGGCCTAGCCTAACCTAACCAAACGTAGAATAACTAAACCAAACGAGCCGAGACATCTGTTGCCGCCCCCCCCCCAAAGCCAAGCAGATCATATTGGAGCACACTAGAGCGCAGAAGTCCACTGAATAACAGCGTATAGCACAAAAGTCAAAGCTATCCAGACGGACCAAATCTAACATAACCTAGCCAAACGTAGCCTACCACAACGTAACGTGCCGCGGCCACTGTTGGTGGCGTTCCCAAGGATGAGCATGGTATAGTATAGCACTATAAGGCGCAGAAATACTCCAAACAACAGTGTATAGCACGAAAGTCTAAGTTAACCTGGCCGAGCTTTACCGAACCCAATCCAACGGAACGTAGCGGAAATCAACTTGACATGACGAGACCACTATTGCTGGTCTCCGCAGAGACAAGCAGAACATATTAGAGCACACTAGAGCGCAGAAATCTGCCGAATAGCAGTGAGCAGCAGAGAGGGCAATGTAGCATATCATACCCTAGCCAAACGCAACAAACCCAAACGAAGCCTAATTCAACCTGGCATGACCAGACCTCTATTGCTGGCCTCCGAAGAGACAAGCAGAATCAGCTAGGGCACAGTAGAGCGCAGAAATCCACCGCATTGCAGTGAACAGCATAAAGGCCGCAGATTCCCTACCTAAACCTGACCAAGCCTAACCTAACCGAACGTATCGTAACTGAACGCGATGTCTCGCGACCGCTGCTACACGCCACCACAGACGCAAGCAGAATTTAGCAGAGCACAGTCGAGCGCAGAAATCCTTCGAATATCATTGTATAGCACGTAGGTCAGAGATAACCTGACAGAGCTTGACATAATCTAACCTAACCATACGTAATGCAAATCAGCCTATCGTGAGGGAAACAATATAGCTGGCCTCGCCAGAGCCAAGCAGAAAATATTGGATCATGGTAGAGCGCAGGTATCCGCGGATAGCAGTGTGAAGCACAAAAGTATAAACTATCCTATTCTAACCTGCCGAACGTAACGCAACCCAATGTAGCATAGCTCAACCTAACGCGCCCAGACCACAATTACTGGCCTCCCCAGAGCCAAGCAGAAAATACGGGAGCACACCACAGCGCAGAAATCCTCCGCATTGCCGTGTATAGCACAAAAATCAAACATATGCTGGCCTAACTAAGCCTGATCTTACCTACCCAAAGGTAGTGTAGCTATGCATAACGTGACGAGGCCAATATCGCTGGTATCCCTGAGCCAAGCAGGGCATAATAGAGGACATTAGTGCGCAGATATCCTCCGAATAGCAGTGTATAGCAAAACGGTCACAGTAGCATATCCTATCCTAGCCAACGTAACACACCCAGGCGGA
>NW_016972020.1:0-264 GCF_001483705.2 Eufriesea mexicana
CCACCTTGTTCATGCAAGAAAGATAGCTCACCACGATAGTAGTCGAAACTGTCAATAATATTGCACTTTCCAGCCAGATTCCAGTGCAGTGCAATGGCTATAGTACGCCAATAGAATCTTTCGTCCTTATTTATGCAAGATAGCTAGCTCTCCACGATATCAGTCAGGAATGTTAAAAAAATTGAGTGTTCCAGCCAGATTCTATAGTACTGAAACGGCAATAGCATGAAAATAGAATCTGTCCTCCTTATTTATGCAAGAAAG
>NW_016972020.1:357-568 GCF_001483705.2 Eufriesea mexicana
GAATCTTTCCTCCTTATTTGTGCAAGAAGGACAGCTCACCACAATATTAGTGGAAGATATCAATAAAATTGTATTCTCCAGACAGATTCTACAGCACTTGATCGGCTATCGCACGCGAATAGAATCTTTCCTCCTTATTTATGCAAGGAAGGTAGCTCACCACGATATTAGTTGAAAATGACAGTAAAATTAAATTTTCCAGCCAGATTCT
>NW_016972021.1:0-308 GCF_001483705.2 Eufriesea mexicana
ACCACCCATCCATACATTGATACATCCATAAATCCTATCATCCGTACTTCCAACCGTCGATGCGTCCATCCATCCATACATCCGTACACACACACATACACACATCCATACATACATAGGTCCATACAAACATACATACATCCATACACACATCCATACATACATCCATAGATCTATACATACAGACATCCGTACATACATCCATACATCCATCCATACACCCAGCCATCCATGCACGCATCCGTTCACACAACCATCCATCCATGTATCCATACATCCACACGTCAATACATCCGTAAATCCTATCA
>NW_016972022.1:0-839 GCF_001483705.2 Eufriesea mexicana
GGCTAGGCGTAGTTATGGTAGCTTTGACATTCATGCCTTCCTCTGCCTTTCGGTGGGCTTCTGTGCTCAACTGTGATGTACTATACTCAGCTCGTCTCTGCGGATGCCAAGAATAGTGGTCGCGGCGGGTTACGCCCAGTTATGCGACGTTTGGTTAGGACTTGGTTAGGATAGCTTTGAGTTTTGAGCCAGAAACTGCTATTCGGTGCGTGTCCCTGCGCTCTGCTGTGCTCCAATATGTTCTGCTTGGCGATGAGGGGGCCAGCTACAGTGTTCTCGGCACGTTAGGCAGAGTTATATTATGTTTGGCTATGTTACGTTTTGTTTGGTTGAAATACGGTATCTCCGACTATTGTGCTATGCATTGCGATTCTATTGATATGTGCGCTCTACTATCCTCTATTATGTTCTGTTTGGCTCTGGGGCGGTCAGCAATATTCGCGTAGGTACGTTAGGTTGTGTTGATCGGTTGGTTATATTACGCTTTGTCTGGTTGGGTTAGGGTATCTTTGACTTTTGTGCTTTACACTGCAATGCAGCGGATCTCTGCGTTTTAGTGTACTATAGTATATTCTGGTTTTCTCTGTGGATGTCTGCAATAGTGGTCTGGGCTCGTTAGGTTGGGTTAGGTTACGTTTGGTTGTGTTATGTTTGGCTAGGTTAGGATAGGGTAGCTTTGGCTTTTGTGATATAAGCTGCTATTCGGTTGATTTCCGCGTTCTGCATTGCTCTACTACACCCTGTTAGTCTCTGACGTAGCCAGCAATAGTTGTCGCGCCACGATTTTTATGTTACGTTGCGTTTGGTTAGGCTACGCTTTGTTAGTGTAGGATAGGGTG
>NW_016972023.1:0-889 GCF_001483705.2 Eufriesea mexicana
TATGGCCTGCGTGGCTCTGGGAAGGGCAGCAATAGCGGTCTGCGCGCGACAGGTTTATCCTAGCTACGCTTGGCTAGGTTCTGTTGGTTTGGGTTATGTTCGGGCAGCTCCGACTTTACTGGTGAACTCTCCGATTCCACGGATTTCTGCGTCCTGCCGACCACCAACGTGTTATGCTTTGCTCTGTGGAGGCCAGCAGCAGTGGACACGGCGCGTTAGGTTGAGTTATGTTACGATTGGTATCGTTGGGAAAGGTTAGCTTTGTCTATAGTGCTATAGTCTGATATTAGGTGGACTTCTGCGCCCTTCAGAGCTCTAGTATTTTCAGCTTGCTCTGGGAAGGCCTGCAATAATGGCCTCGGCGCGTTATGTTGAGTCAGGTTACGACCGGTTAGGTTCGGATTGGCTAAGTTTGGTTAGGATAGTTTCAACTCTTGTGTTGTACACTGCTACTCGGTGGGATCCAGCGTTCTACTGTGGTCGAATGTGTCCTGCTTGCATCGAAAGCGAGGGCGGGGCAGCAATACCGGTTTTGTCACGGTAGGTTGTGTTAGGCAACGTTTGGTTAGGTTCTGTTGGTTTAGTTTTAGGCTTGGGTAGCCATTACTTTTTTTTATATACACTGAGATTCTGTGGCTTTCTGCGTTCCAATCTCCAATAATGATTTCTGCTTGGCTCTGTGGTGGCCAGCAACGGTGGTCGGGGCTAGTTAGGCTGTGTTACATTACGCCTGGTTATGTTACGGTTGGTTATGTTAGGAGAGGAAAGCTCCGACTTTAGAGCTATGTCAGCTATTGGGTGTATTACTACGCCCTAGGGTGCTCTAATTTTCTCAGCTTGGCTCTGGGATGGCCACCAATAGTGGTCCCGACACGCTAGGTTGATTCAG
>NW_016972023.1:1032-3020 GCF_001483705.2 Eufriesea mexicana
ATGTCGGTTACCGAACGTTAGGTTGAGCGAGGCTATGTTTGGCTATGGTCTGTTGGCTTGGGTTCGGCTTGGGCAGCTCTGCCTTTACTGATATACACGGCGATTCCATGGATCCCTGCGTACTACTCTCCACTGATATATTCTGCTTGGCTCTCTGGAGGCCAGCAACAGTGGTCGAAGCACGTTAGTTTGAGATGGGGTTCGTTTTTCTATGCCACGATTGGTTAGGCTAGGAGAAGATAGCTTCGACTTTAGCGCAATGGTCTGCTATTAGGAGGATTTCTGCCGCCTGCAGAGCTCTAATCCTTTCAGCTTGGCTATGGGAAGCCAGCAATAGTGGTCCCGGCGCGTTATGTTGATTCAGGTTACGTTCGGTTAGGTAGCGTTAGGCACGGTTTGGTCAGGGTAGCCTTAACTTTTCTGCTGCACACAGCTATATTGTGAGCTTCTGGGCTCTACTGTGCTCTAGTGTATCCTGCTTGTCTCGGGTTGTGCAGCAATAGGTGACACGGCGCGTTAGGTTAATTTAGGCTATGTTTGGATATGTCTTGTTGGTTTGGGTTAGGTTTGGGTAGCTTTGACTACTTTGATATACACTGCGATTCTATTGATTTCTGCGTTCCAATTTCCACTAATGCTTTCTGCTTGGCTCTGTGGATGCCAGCAATAGTGATCGGTGCACGTAAGGTTTTGTTAGATTACGTTTGGTTATGTTGCAATTGGTTAGGTTAGGAGAGGATTGCTTTGTGTTTATGGTTATAGTCTGCTGTTAGGTGTATTTCTGCGCCCTAGGGTGCTCCAATGTTTCCAGCTTGCTGTGGGAAGGACACCAATACTTGTCTCGACACGTTACGTTGGATCAGGTTGGGTTCGGTTAGATAGCATTAGGCAATGTTTGGTTAGGGTAGCTTTAACTTTTCTGCTGTAGAGAGCTATTCGGTGGTCAAGTTTGGTTAGGTTACGTTGTGTTGGGTTAGGGTGGCTTCGACTTATGTGCTCAACACAGATATTCTAAGGACCTGTGTGCTGTACTCTTCTCTAATAAGTTCAGCTTGGCTCTGGGGAGGCCAGAAATAGAGGTCTCGGCACGTTACGTTTAGTTATTCTACGTTCGGTTAGGTTAGGTTATGTCTGGTTTGTTAGGATGGATTTGAGTTTTGCGTTATACACTGCTATACGTTTCACATCTGCCCTCTGCCGTGATATAATATTCTCTTCCCGACTCGCGGGAGGCTAGCAGTGGTTGACGTGTCATGTTTGGTTGAGTCAGGTTACGTTCGTTTAGGTTGGGTTAGGTTAGGTTAGTTTACGATTTCTCCGACTTTTGTGCTATGCACTGCCGTGTGGTGGCTTTCTGCGCTCTACTGTGCTCTAGTATATTCCGCGTTCCCTGTGGAAGCCAGCAATAGTCGTCGCGGCACGTTATGTTGGGGTTGGCAATATCGGGTTACAATATGTTAGTTTGATTTAGGTTTGGGTATCTTTTGCTTTTCTGCCGTACGCTTCTGTTATACGGATTTCTGCGCTCTACTCCGCTCTAATTGGTTCTGAATGGCCCTGCGGAGGTCAGCAGGAGTGGTAGCGGCACTTCCGATTGGATTAGGTTACGTTCGGTTACGCCAGGTTACGTGGGGTTAGGACGAGATAGCTACGACATTTGCGGTACACACAGCAATTCTATCAACTACCGTGCTCTACTGCGCTCTATCATATTCTGTTTGCCCCTGGGAAAGCCAGCAATAGTGGTCGCGGCTGGTTACGTTCACTTACGCTACGTTTGGTTAGGTCCGCTTTGATCTGGTTTGGTTAAGATACCATTGACATTCGTGCCGTAAACTGCTACTATTTTCATTCATGCTGTCTTCTGCGATCTAGTATTCTCTGCTTGGCTCTGGGGTTGGCCGGGAGTAGTGTTCTCGGTAAGTTGTGCAGAGGTATGTTGCGTTTAGTTACGTTACGTTTGGAATGGTTGGGATAGATTAGAATGG
>NW_016972024.1:0-284 GCF_001483705.2 Eufriesea mexicana
TCCACCTAACGCGCAGCGACCACTGTTTCTGCCCTCCCAAGAGAAAAGCAGAGCATATTACATCACAATAACGCGCGGAAATCCACCGTACGGTAGAGTAGAGCACACAAAGCAAGGCTATCCTGGCCGAACCTAACAGAACATAGCATAACGGAACGTAACGTAACTCCATCAAACCGCCCTACACCACTGTTGCTGACCTCCCCAGATCCTAGCGGAACATACTGTAGCACAGTAGCTAACAAACATCCGCCGTGCTTCATTGTGTAGAACAGAAGTCAAAG
>NW_016972025.1:0-419 GCF_001483705.2 Eufriesea mexicana
TATGGACGAAGGGATGGATGGATGGATGGATTGATGGATGGACGGATGGGTTGCTGGGCGGTTAACTTAATGGTCGGACGGATGGGTGGATGGATGGATTGAAGTATGTACTAATGGATGGATGGTTGTGTGGATGGATGGATTTATGTATTGATGGGTGGATACATGGATGGATGGATGTATGGATGTAGGGAATATGTATTGATGGGTGGATACATGGTTGGATGGATGTATGGATGTAGGGATGAATGCATGTACGGATGTACGTACGTATGAATATATTTATGGACTTACGTATGGATGTATTTATGGATGGTTGTGTGGATGTATGTATGGATGTATGGATGGATGTTGGATGCATGTATGGATGGATGTATAGATGTATGTACGGATGCATGTATCGGTGTATGTATGGATGT
>NW_016972026.1:0-539 GCF_001483705.2 Eufriesea mexicana
ACAACGCATTGCAGTGTAAATCACAAAAGTCAAAGGTATCCTCATCAAACATGACCTAACATATCATAGCCAAACGCATTCTACCACAGAATAGCGTGCCGCGAGCACTACTGCAGACCCCCAGAGCCATGCAGTACATAGTAGCGCACAGTAGAGCGCAGATATCGACCGCATTGCAGACCTAAGCACAAGAGTTGAAGGTACCCTAACCTAACCTGACCTTGCCTACCCTACACGGAAGAAGTGTAACTCAGCATAACGTGATGAAGCAAGTATTGCTGGACCCTCAAGATCCAAGCAGAACGTGTTAGAGAAGAGTAGAAGCATTATCCACCGAATAGCAATGCATATAAGAACAGTCAAGGCTATGATATCCTAACCCAACAAAACGTAACACAACCGAACGTAACCTAACACATACTATCGTGCCGAGGTAACAATATTGCTGTCCTCCACAGAACCAAGCGGAACATGCTGGAGCACAATGGAGCGCAGAATCCCACCGAATAGCAGTGCGCAGCACGGAAGTCCAAACTACC
>NW_016972027.1:0-281 GCF_001483705.2 Eufriesea mexicana
CATACCAACTGATATGCATTCATACATCCATACATACATCCATACAAACATCCGCACCTACATCCATACATTCATACATTCATGCATCAATACATCTGGGGACAAATACATCCACCCATCAATATATCCATCCATGGATACATACATCCAACCATACATCCATTCATCCATACATCCATACATTCGTACACCAATTACTACGTACATCCATACCTTCGTACAACCATACACCCAAACATTCATACATACACACATGCATGCATCCGTCCATTCATACATTC
>NW_016972028.1:0-2258 GCF_001483705.2 Eufriesea mexicana
CTGGCAGGAACATACGAATTTATTGACATTTACGACTAATATCGTGTACAGCTTGCTTTCCTGCATAAATAAGGATGGAAGGTTCTATTGGCGTGCTGGTGCCATTGAAATGATATTGAGTTTGGCTGGAAAATTAAATTTTTTTGACATTTTCGACTAATATCGTGGTGAGCTGTCTTTCCTGCATAAATAAGGATGGAAGGTTCTATTGGCGTGCTGGTGCCATTGAAATGATATTGAGTTTGGCTGGAAAATTAAATTTTTTTGACATTTTCGACCTATGTCGTGGTGAGCTAACTTTCTTGCACAAATAATGATGAGAGATACTATTGGCGTGCTATAGCCGTCGCAATGCTATAGAATCTATGTGGAGAATACGATTTTAATGACATTTTCGACTAATATCGTGGTGAGCTGTCTTTCCTGCATAAATAAGGAGGAAAGATGCCATTGGCGTGCTATACCCATTGCAATGCTATAGAATCAGGCTGGAAAAATCAATTTTTTGCACCTTTACCTAGTATCGTGGTGAGCTTACTTTCCTGCAGAAATAAGTAGGCAAGATTCAATTGGCGTGATGTAGCCATGCCAATCCTATAGAATTAGGCTGGGAAACTCAATTTTATTGAAATTTTCGACTGATATCGTTGTGAGCTATCTTTCGTGCACAAATAAGGACGAAGGCTTCTATTGGCTCCGCTGAAGCCATTGTAATGCAATAGAATATGGATGGAAAATTCAATTGTATTGACGTTTTCGAATAATATCGTGTAGAGCTAACTTTCGTGCATACATGAGGAAGAAAGATCCGATTGGCGTGCTGTAGCCATTGCAATGCAACAGAATCCGGCTGGGAAATTCAATTTTATTGGCATTTTCGACCTATGCCGTTGTGAGCTAACTTTCTTGCATGGATAAGAGGGAAGGATTCTATTGGCGTGCTATAGCCATAGCAATGCTGTAGATTCAAGCTGGAAAATTCAATTTTATTCACATTTTTTACTAGTATCGTGGTCAGCTAACTTTCCTGCATAAATAAGGTGGCAACATTCGATTGGCATGCTATATCCATTGCAATGACATAGAATCTGGCAGGAAAATTCAATTTTATTGACATTTACAACTAGTATCGTGGTGAGCTACCTTTCTTGCTTAAATATGGAGGAAAGAATGTATTTTCGTGCTGTAGCCACCGCAATGCTATAGAATCTGTCTGGAGAATACGATTTTAATGACATTTTCGACTAATATCGTGGTGAGCTGACTTTCTTGCATAAATAAGGAGGAAAGATACCATTGGCGTGCTATACCCATTGCAATGCTATAGAATCAGGCTGGAAAAATCAATTTTTTGGCACCTTTACCTAGTATCGTGGTGAGCTTACTTTCCTGCAGAAATAAGTAGGCAAGATTCAATTGGCGTGATGTAGCCATGCCAATGCTATAGAATTAGGCTGGGAAACACAATTTTATTGAAATTTTCGACTGATATCGTTGTGAGCTATCTTTCGTGCACAAATAAGGACGAAGGCTTCTATTGGCTCCGCTGAAGCCATTGTAATGCAATAGAATATGGATGGAAAATTCAATTGTATTGACGTTTTCGAATAATATCGTGTAGAGCTAACTTTCGTGCATACATGAGGAAGAAATATCCGATTGGCGTGCTGTAGCCATTGCAATGCAACAGAATCCGGCTGGGAAATTCAATTTTATTGGCATTTTCGACCTATGCCGTTGTGAGCTAACTTTCTTGCATGGATAAGAGGGAAGGATTCTATTGGCGTGCTATAGCCATAGCAAAAAAGATCCTATTGGCTTGCTACAGCTATTGCAATGCTACAGAATCTAGAGGGAAACTGCAATTTTATAGACATTTTTGGCTAGTATCGAGGTGAGCTTACTTTCTTTCATAAAGAAGGAGGAAAGAATCTATTGGCATGCTATAGCTATAGCAATGCTATAGAATAAGGCTGGAAAATTCAGTTTTATTGGCATTTTTGACTAGTATCGTGGTGAGCTAACTTTCTTGCTTAAATAAGGAGGAAAGATACCATTGGCGTGCTATACCCATTGCAATGCTGTAGAATCAGGCAGGAAAAATCAATTTTTTGACACCCATACCTAATATCGCGGTGAGCGAACTTTCTTGCTGAAATAAGGAGGAAAGATTGCATTGGCGTGCTGTAGCCATTAGAGTGCAACAGAATCTGGCAGGAAAACTAAATTTTATTGACATTTTCGACCTATTCCGTGGT
>NW_016972029.1:0-370 GCF_001483705.2 Eufriesea mexicana
TAGGTCGCAGAAATCCATTGAATCGCAGTGTGCGGCTGAAAAATGAAAGCTATCCAACCATTACCCATGCCAACGTAAAGTAACCGAATGTAACATAACCCAATCTAACACGTCGCGGCCGTAATTACTGCCCTCCCCAGAGCAATGGAGGACATATCCGTGCACAGTAGGGCGGAGGAATCCGCCGAGAAGCAGCGTGTGGCACAAAATGCAAAGGTACGCGATCCTAACGTAACCAATCATAAAACTACCGAACGTAACCAAGCTTAACCTATCGTGACGCTACCACCGTTGCTGGCAGAAGCAGAATATATCAGAGAAGAGCTGTGTGCAGAAATCCATAGATCGCAGTGTGCAGCAGAAAGGCCAA
>NW_016972030.1:0-293 GCF_001483705.2 Eufriesea mexicana
GATCGGGTTAGTTATGTTACGTTTGTTTAGGTTAGGATAGGGTAACTATAACTTTTTTGCCATTCACTGCTATTCGGAGGATTTCTGCGCTCTTCTATGCTCTACTATACTCTGCAGGACTCTGCGCAGTCCAGCAATAGCGGTCATGGCACGATAGTCTGAGTAAGCTTCCGCTTGGTTAGATTAGGTTAGGTTACGTATGGTTAGGCTGGCTTTCACTTTTGAGGTACACACTGCTGTTAGGAGGATTTCTGCGCTCTGCTGTGCTCTAGTATATTCTGCTTGGCTATGGG
>NW_016972031.1:0-561 GCF_001483705.2 Eufriesea mexicana
GAGAACCGGGTTGATCCGTTCTTCCGCTTCGGGGCTGGTCTCTGTATGGGCGCAGTGTCCCCGAGCGGCAGCGAGAAAGGCCGTCGATAGCGGGCGGATCCTCGTCGGCTGGACTTCGGCCCGTATCGTAGGCATGGAGGCACGGCGCCACCAGTGCTTCCGTTGTCTTGCGCCCGGTCACGCAAGGAACGGATGCTCTTGCGCGGTGGACCGCAGCCACACCTGCTTCGGGTGTGCCGGTGGGTGTAGTGCGCCTGCACCAATGTGCCGGTTTGCGCCGGGCCCGACCGCCCCTCCAATCACCGGCTGGGGAGCGAGGCGTGCTGCCCGCCAAAGGCAAAATGCGCGGCTCGCCAGGCGCCTGCAGGCGCCGCGTCTGCCTCGGCGAATGCAAGCGCCAATTCGAATGCTGGGTCCGTGAATTCCATCACGGCGAACGCTACCGTGAAGTGCCCGCCTAGCGGCGTAGCACCGGGACCGCAGCCGGCCAAAGAGAAAGCGGGCCAGGAGGAGGCCATGGAAACGGCCTAACTTTCACGCCGTCCATGGTGCTCCAGGCCA
>NW_016972032.1:0-604 GCF_001483705.2 Eufriesea mexicana
TATAAACTGCTGTTCGGTGGACTTCTGCGCTCTACTGTGCTCTCATATGTTCTGGCTGGCACTAGGAAGGCAAGCAATTGTGGTGTCGGCACGTTAGGTTTAGATAGGCTGCGATAGGGTGGTTTCGCTCGGATAGGTCAGAATAGGATAGCTATGTCCTTTGTGTTGTTCACTGTTACCCGGTGCATTTCTGCGCTCTACTGTGACCTAATGACCCATGCCTTGCTGTGGGAATTCTAAAAATAGTGGCCGCGGTGCGCCAGGATGTGTTAGGTTACGTTTGGCTAGGTTAGGTTCGTTTGCTTTAGGTTAGCATATCTTTGACTTTCGTGCTATACAGTGAGATCCTATGGACCTGTGTCCTCTACTGTTCTCTTTAATAATCTGCTTGTCTAAGAAGCCAGCAAAAATGGTTGCGGCACGTTATGTTTGGCTATTCTGTGCTCGTATAGGTTAGGTTACGCCTGGTTAGGATAGGATATCTTTGACTTTTGTGCTACAGATTGCTATTTGACGCTTTTCTGCGCTCTACTGTGCTCTACTATAATCTGCTTGTCTCTGGGGAGGCCAGCAATGGTGGTCTTGGCACGATAGATTTTGTTAA
>NW_016972033.1:0-567 GCF_001483705.2 Eufriesea mexicana
ATGGACGTATGGACGGACTTATGTATGGATGAATGGATGTATGGATGGATTGAGGTATGGATGAACGGATGTGCGGATGTATGGACGTGTGTATGGATGGGTGGATGGATGTATGGGTGGATTGCGGTGTGGATGGATGTATGTATGTATGAATGGATGTATGGATGGTTGGATGTTTGGATGGATCGAGGTATGCATGGTCCGATGTACGGATGTATCGATGTATGGTTGGGCGGATGTACGGATGTATGGATGTACGGTAGGATGCATGTGTGGATGGATGCATTTATGTATGGATTCACGGCTGTATGGGTGGATGGCTGAATGGATGGAATGATGTATGGATGGACGGATGTACGGTTGTATGGATGTATGGATGTGTATATGTATGGATGTATGGATGTGTGGAATGATGTATGTACGGATGGATGGGTGTTCGGATTCATGGATTTATGGATGTATGGATGTATGAATGTATGGATGTATGGTTGGTCGGATGTACGAATGGATGGATGTATGGATGTATGGATGTATGGATCTATGGATGTGTGTGTGGATGAATGGTTG
>NW_016972034.1:0-509 GCF_001483705.2 Eufriesea mexicana
AGCCCAACCAAACCTAGCCTAACCAAGGGTGACACAACCAAACTTGCCGAGTGCACTACTCCTGGCGCCCACGGAGACAAGCAGGGCGTGGTAGCGCACAGAAGGGCGCAGAAGTCCATAGAATAGCAGTGTGTAGCAGAAAGGCATACCTACCGTAACCTAACGCAAAGCAACCTATCCTAATACCTACCGTAACCTAACGCAAAGCAACCTATCCTAACCAAACGTTATCTAACACAACCTAACGTGCGGCGGCCACTGTTTCTCGCACCCTGAGTGCCCAGTAGGGTATAGTAGAGCAACGTAGGACGATGAAACCGAACGAAATGCAGTGTGTAGCTCAAAAGTCGAAGAAATCCCTACCAAGCGTACTCAAACCTAGCCTAATCAAACTGAACACAGCTCAAACTTACCAACCGCGAACACCTTTTCCTGGCGCCCACAGACATAAGCAGAGTGTGATAGCGCACAGTAGAGCGCAGACTTCCACAGAATATCAGTGTGTGTCA
>NW_016972035.1:0-452 GCF_001483705.2 Eufriesea mexicana
AATAAAATTGAATTTGCCTTACAGATTCTATAGCGTTGCAATGGCAATAGCGCGCCAATATAACCTTTCCTCATTATTTACGCAAGAAAGTGAGCTCACCGCGATACTAGTCGTAAATGTCTATAAAACTGAATTTTCCAGGAAGATTCTATGGCATAGAAATGCCAATAGCTCGCCAATAGAATCTTTCATCCTTGTTTATACAAGAAAGCTGGAAAATGTCAACAAAATTGAACTTTCCAGCTATATTCTATAGCATTCCCGTGGCTATACCACGCCAAGAGAATCTTTCATCCTTATTTATGCCAGAAAGTTAGCACACCAGTATAGTAGACGAAACTGTTTACAAAATTGTATTTTCAGTCTCATTCTATATCAATGCAATTTCAATAGCACCCAAAAAGGATCTTTCCTCCTTGCTTATGCAAGGAAGGCAGCTCACCAGGATATTT
>NW_016972036.1:0-570 GCF_001483705.2 Eufriesea mexicana
ATCTTCAATAAATAAGGTAGAAAGATTCTATTGTCGTGCTGTAGCCATTGTAATGCTATAGAGGCAGTCTGGAACATTCAATTTTATTGACATTTTCGAATGGTATCGTTGTGAGCTATCTTTCTTGCATAAATAAGGTGGAAAGAATCTATTAGCGTGCTATAGCCATCGCATTGCAATAGAATCTTGCTGGAAAATTAAATTTTATTGACATTGTCGACTTATATCGTGGTGCGCTATCTTCGTTGCATAGATAAGGAGGTAAGATTCCATTGTCCTGCGATATCCATCGCAATGTTACACAATCTGCATGGAAAATTCAATTCTACTCACATTTTCGACTAGTATCGTGGTGAGATACCTTCTTTGCGTAAATAAGGAGAAAAGGTACTATTTGCGTGCTCTACCCGTTGCAGTGCAATAGAATCTGGATGGAAAGTCCAATTTTATTAACATTTACGGCTAATATCGGGCTGAGCTAGCTTTCAGGCATAAATAAGGAGGAAGGATACTATTGGCGTGCTATAGCCACTGCAATGCTATAGAATATGCATGGGAAATGCAATTTCA
>NW_016972037.1:0-533 GCF_001483705.2 Eufriesea mexicana
AGCAGTGTACAGCGTAAAAGTTAAAGCTATCATGGCCAAACATTGCCTAACCTAACCTAACCGTTCGCAACCTGAATCTACATAACGTTCCGAGACCACTATTGCTGGCCTTCCCATAGCCAAGCTGAAAATACTAAAGAGCTGTAGGGATCATAAATCCACCTAATAGCAGACTATACCACTAAAGTCAAAGCTATCCTCTCCTAACCTAATAAATCCACCTAATAGCAGACTATACCACTAAAGTCAAAGCTATCCTCTCCTAACCTAATCAACCGTAACATTACCGAACGCAACATATCGCAACCTAACTTGACGAGACTGCTATTTTTGTCCTCCCAGTATCAATCTGGACACACTAGAGCAAAGCAGAGCGCAGAAGTCCAACGAAGAGCAGTGTACAGCATAAAATTTAAAGCTACCCTGACCAAACTTAGCCTTACCCAACCTAACCGAACGGAACCTGACACATCATAACGTGCAGAAACCACTTTTGCTCGCCTTGCCAGAGCCAATTTGAAAATATTTCAGTA
>NW_016972038.1:0-518 GCF_001483705.2 Eufriesea mexicana
GCCGTAGCACGTTTGGATGCGTTGGGTTATGTTTGGTTATGTTAGGGTAGTTATGCTTGGTTACGGTGGCTTCGACTTCTGTGCTATAGACTGCTATACAATGGGTTTCTCCGCTCTACTCTGCTTTAATATGCTCTCCATGGCTCTGGGGAGGACGGCAATAGTATTCTCGGCAAGTTACATTTATTTAAGATACGTATGGTTATGTTACGATTGGCCAGGATAGGAAAGGATAGTTGTAACTTTTGAACCATACGCTGGTATTTGTTGTGTTTCTGCGCTCTACAGAGCTCTAGAATATTCTGCTTGTCTATGTGGGGGCCAGATGAGGTGGACTCGGCATGTCACGCTGAGTTACGTTGCGTACGGTCATGTTAAGTTTGGTTATGGTAGATGGAGACTGTAGCTTTGACTTTTGCACCATACACTGATTCGCCGTGTGTTCCTGCGCTACTGCTTGCTCTACTATAATCTGCTCGAACCTCGGGAGTCCAGCAATTGTGGTCACAGCACGTTAT
>NW_016972039.1:0-889 GCF_001483705.2 Eufriesea mexicana
CCAGTGCATAGCACAATAGACAAAGCTACACCTTCCTAATTTACCCAAACGTATCATAAACATGCGCAACACAACACGACCTAACGCGCCGAGACCACTAATGTTGACCTCCACAGAGGCAAGCAGAATATACCGGAACACAGTAGAGCGCAAATGCCCACCGCATAGCAGTTTATATCAAAAAGGTGAAAGACACCCTGACAAATCATATCCCAAGCTAGCATAACCGAACGGAACGTAACTCAACCTAACGTGCCGCGACCACTATTACAGGTGTCCCCACGCGCAAGCAGAATATGATACAGCAGAGTGGAGCGCGGAAATCTGCTGCTATGCTGTGTAAATCGCAGAAGTCTAATATATCCTAACCTCACCTGACCTAACCTAACCTAACCAGACGTAGCCTAACTCAAAATAACGTCACTAGTCCTATATTTCTCTCCTTTCCAGAGGCAAGCTGAACGTATTAGAGCACAATATAGCGCAGGAGTCCTCCGACTAGCAGCGTAGAGCGAAAAAGTGGATGCTATCCTTTCGTAACTTAACGAATCGCAGCATAACCAAACGTACCTAACAGAGCCCAACGCGCTGCGACCGCTATCGCTGGCCTCCCAAGGGCAAACCAGAGCGCATTAAATGCGAGTTGAGCGCCGGCTTCCATAGACTCGCTGTGTATAGCAGTAAAGTCAAAGATATCCTAACATAAACCAAACTAACCTAACCGAAAGAAGCGTAGAGTATCACAACCTAACGTACCGAGACCACCATTGCCGGCCACGATAGGCCCAGCCAGAATATAGTAGAGGCCAATAGAGTGCAGAAATCCACCGAATAGCCGCGTATACCACGAAAGTCAAGGAAGTCCTTACCAAACATAGCCTTTCCTAAC
>NW_016972040.1:0-2615 GCF_001483705.2 Eufriesea mexicana
ATAGCACTGCAATGTCTACAGCACGCCAGTAGAATCTCTCCTCCTTATTTATGCAAGAAAGTTGGGTCACCACGATATTAGTCGAAACCGTCAATAAAATTGATTCTGCCAGGCACATTCCGTATCATTGCAATGGTTCTAGCACGCCAAAAGCATATTTCCTCCTTATTTATGCACGAAAGTTGGGTCACCACGATATTAGTCGAAACCGTCAATAAAATTGATTCTGCCAGGCACATTCTATATCATTGCAATGGTTCTAGCACGCCAAAAGCATATTTCCTCCTTATTTATGCACGAAAGTTGGGTCACCACGATATTAGTCGAAACCGTCAATAAAATTGATTCTGCCAGGCACATTCTATATCATTGCAATGGTTCTAGCACGCCAAAAGCATATTTCCTCCTTATTTATGCACGAAAGTTGGGTCACCACGATATTAGTCGAAACCGTCAATAAAATTGATTCTGCCAGGCACATTCTATATCATTGCAATGGTTCTAGCACGCCAAAAGCATATTTCCTCCTTATTTATGCACGAAAGTTGGGTCACCACGATATTAGTCGAAACCGTCAATAAAATTGATTCTGCCAGGCACATTCTATATCATTGCAATGGTTCTAGCACGCCAAAAGCATATTTCCTCCTTATTTATGCACGAAAGTTGGGTCACCACGATATTAGTCGAAACCGTCAATAAAATTGATTCTGCCAGGCACATTCTATATCATTGCAATGGTTCTAGCACGCCAAAAGCATATTTCCTCCTTATTTATGCACGAAAGTTGGGTCACCACGATATTAGTCGAAACCGTCAATAAAATTGATTCTGCCAGGCACATTCTATATCATTGCAATGGTTCTAGCACGCCAAAAGCATATTTCCTCCTTATTTATGCACGAAAGTTGGGTCACCACGATATTAGTCGAAACCGTCAATAAAATTGATTCTGCCAGGCACATTCTATATCATTGCAATGGTTCTAGCACGCCAAAAGCATATTTCCTCCTTATTTATGCACGAAAGTTGGGTCACCACGATATTAGTCGAAACCGTCAATAAAATTGATTCTGCCAGGCACATTCTATATCATTGCAATGGTTCTAGCACGCCAAAAGCATATTTCCTCCTTATTTATGCACGAAAGTTGGGTCACCACGATATTAGTCGAAACCGTCAATAAAATTGATTCTGCCAGGCACATTCTATATCATTGCAATGGTTCTAGCACGCCAAAAGCATATTTCCTCCTTATTTATGCACGAAAGTTGGGTCACCACGATATTAGTCGAAACCGTCAATAAAATTGATTCTGCCAGGCACATTCTATATCATTGCAATGGTTCTAGCACGCCAAAAGCATATTTCCTCCTTATTTATGCACGAAAGTTGGGTCACCACGATATTAGTCGAAACCGTCAATAAAATTGATTCTGCCAGGCACATTCTATATCATTGCAATGGTTCTAGCACGCCAAAAGCATATTTCCTCCTTATTTATGCACGAAAGTTGGGTCACCACGATATTAGTCGAAACCGTCAATAAAATTGATTCTGCCAGGCACATTCTATATCATTGCAATGGTTCTAGCACGCCAAAAGCATATTTCCTCCTTATTTATGCACGAAAGTTGGGTCACCACGATATTAGTCGAAACTGTAAATAAAATTGAACTCTCCAGCCTGATTCCAGTGCACTGCGATGACTTTAGCACGCCAATAGAATCTTTCCACCTTGTTTATGCAAGATAGGTAGGTCACCACGATATTAGTCGATCATGTCAATAAAATTCGATCTGCCAGGCACATTCCATTTCATTGCAATGGTTATAGCTTGCCATTAGAATCTTTCCTCCTTATTCATGCAGGGAAGTTGGCTCACCACGATATTAGTCGAAAATGTCAATAAAATTGAGCTTTACAGCCAGATTCTATTGCATTGCAATGGCTATAGCGCTCCAGAAGGATCTTTCCCCCTTACTTAGGGAAATAAGTTAGCTCACCGCGATTTTAGTAGAAAATGACAATAAAATTGAATTTTGCCTCAAGATTCTATAGCATTGCAATGCCTACAGCATGCCAGCAGAATCTTTCCTCCTGATTTATGGAAGAAAGACAGCACACCACGATATTAGTCGAAAATGTCAATAAAATTGAACTTTACAGACAGATTCTATTGCATTGCAATGGCTATAGCGCACCAGAAGGATCTTTCCACCTTAATTAGGGAAATAAGTTAGCTCACCGCGATTTTAGTCGAAAATGACAATAAAATTGAATTTTCTAGCATGGTTCTATAGCATTGCAATGCCAATAGCAGGCCAATGGAATCTTTCCTCCTTGTTTATGCAAGAAAGTTAGCTCACCACGACATTAATCGAAAATGTCAATGAAATTGAAGTTTCCAACAACATTCTATATCATTGCAATGCCTATAGCGCGCCAATAGTATCTACCCTGCTTATTCAGGCAAGAAAGATAGCTCACCACGATAATAGTCGAAACTGTCAATAGTGTTGAACTTTCCAGACAGATTCTATAGTATTGATATGGCTATAGCACACCAATAGATTCTTTCCACCTTGTTTATGCAGGATAGTCAGCTTTCCCCG
>NW_016972041.1:0-905 GCF_001483705.2 Eufriesea mexicana
GGTCGCGGCACGTTACTTTGAGTTATGTCACGTCTGTTTATGTTACGGTTTGTTGGGTTAGAAAAGGATGGCATAAACTTTTGTGCTATACACAGCTATAAGGTGGATTTCGACACCCTGCATTTCTCTACTATACTCAGTTCCGCTGCTGGAAGGCCAGTAATGGTCGTCTTGGCGCGACAGGTTGTGTTAGTCTACGTTTGGCGAACGTACGTTAGTCTGGCTTAGGTTTGGATAGCTTCGACTTTCGTGGCATAAACTGTTGTTCGGTGGATTTCTTCGCCCTACTCTCATCTAATGCTTTCCGCTTCACTCTGAGGAGGCCGGAAGTGGATGTAGCGTCGCATTTGGTTGAGTTCGGTTACGTCTAGCAAAGTTACGACTGCTCTGGTTGGGACAGGATAGCTATAACCTTTGCGCTATACACTGCTATTCGGTGGATTTCTCGGCTCTGCTGCACCCAAATATGCCCCGCCTTGCCCTCGGGAGTTCAGAAACAGAGGCAGCGGCACATTAGTTTGGGCTAGGTTACGTTCGGTTAGTTTATGTTAGCATGGGTAAGGTTTGTATGGCTTTGACTTTTCTGTGATGCACAGCGATTATATGGTCTCCTGCGCTGTATTGTGCGCTAAAACACCCTCCTTTTGTCTCGATGCGCCAGGAATATAGGTCGCGGCAAGATAGGTTGAGTTATGATACGTTCGGTTAGGCTAGGTTTGGTTAGGTTTCGTTGGTATAGCTTCGACTTTTATCCCATAAACTGCTGTTTTGACCATTTCAGCGTCCTATGTTGCACTCCTATACTCTACTAGCTCTACTTGGCACTCGTGAAGCCAGTAATTGTGGACTCGGCACGTTAGTTCGAGTTTCGCTACGATAAGTTACGTTATGTCGGTCTGGGTTAG
>NW_016972042.1:0-580 GCF_001483705.2 Eufriesea mexicana
CACAGAAGAGCACACATGTAAATAGAGTATCAGTGTAGTGCACATAAGTCAGAGATACCGCAATCTAACCTAACCAAGCGTAACATTACCAAACGTAAGCTTCCCCAAACTTACGTGCTTACGCCACCGTTGCTCACCGCTCCAGACCCAAGCAGAATTTAATACAGCACAGTAGAGGGCAGAAATCGTCCGCCTTGGCGTATAAAGCAGAAAAGTAGAAGTTACCATAGCCAAATCCAACCTAACCCTCCCTAACCGAACGTAACCAATCCCAACATAACGTGCACAATATTGCTGGCCTCCGCAGAGCCAAGCTGAATATACTAGAACGGAATAGAGCGAAGTAATCCACCGGATTGCAGTGTACAGCACAGAAGTCTAAAATAACCTATCCTAACCTGTGCTAACCTATCCTAACCGAACGTAGCCTAACTAAACGCAACGTTCCGCGACCACCATTATCCGGGAGTCGAGCAGAGAATTGTAGAGTAATTGGAGCACAGAAATCGACCGAAGTGCAGTATATAGCACAAAAGTCAAAGCTCTCCCATCCTAACCTATCCAAACGTAACACAACGAA
>NW_016972043.1:0-314 GCF_001483705.2 Eufriesea mexicana
CCTAAGCTCTCCTATCCTAACCTAACCTATCGTAAGTTAACCTAACCTACCCTGACCTAACAAAACCCAACATGACCTGAGCAGACCTTTCCTGACATGACCTGACCTGACCTGAGCTGACCTGACGTGGCCTGACATTGCCTGGCCTGGCCTGACCTGCACTGTCCTGACATGTACTGAGTGACCTGACCAGACCTGACATGACATAACATAACCTAACCTAACTTAACCTAACCAAACCTAACATAAAACAACCAATCCTAACCTAACCTAACCTAACCCAACCCAACCAATCCTAACCTATTGTAATCAAA
>NW_016972044.1:0-796 GCF_001483705.2 Eufriesea mexicana
GCTACCCTAACCATTCCTAACCGAACATGACCTAACCGCACGTAACCTAACTTAACCAAACGTGCCACGACCGCTATTGCTGGCTTCCACAGAGAAAAGCAGAGGCAAGTAGAGAAATACAGGGCGCAGAAATCAGCCGTATAGTAGTGCATAGCACGAAAGTCTAAGCTACACTATCCTAACCAAACCAAACCCTACCTAACCTTACGCAGCCACACCCAGCATAACCTGGTGAGGTCACAATTACTGGCATACCCAGGCCATAGCGGAGAACACTAGAGCAGAGTGGAGAGCTGGAATCCACCGAATAGCAGTGTGCAGCACAAAAGTCGAGGCAAACCAATCCCAACCTAGCCAAACGTAACATAAGCAGGCGTAACGTAACTCAAACTTACGTGCCGCGACAGCTATCTCTGTACTCACGAGAGCTAACCAGATTATAGCAGTGCACTGTAGAACGACGAAATCGGCAGAACAGCATTATATAGCACAAAGGTCAAAGCTGCTTTATCCAAACCTAGCCAAAATACAACATAGCCAAACGTCACATATCGCAATCTAACGTGCAGAGAGCATTTTACCTGGCGTCCAAAGAGCCAAGCAATGTGTGGTAATGCCTCGAAGGGCGCAGAGGTCCATAGAATAGCAGTGTGAAGCGCAAAAGTCGAAGCTATCCTAACCGAACACATCGTAACCTAACCTAGACAAACGTAACCTAACTAAGCCTATCTACCCGCCACCACAATTGCTGAAATGTGCAGAGCCGAGCAGTACATGTAGAGGAGACTAGGGCACA
>NW_016972045.1:0-454 GCF_001483705.2 Eufriesea mexicana
CTTTGCGTTCTGCTGTGATCTAGTATATTCTGCCTGGCCCTGGGGAGACCAGCAGTAGCGGTAGGGGCACGATAGGTTAAGATAGGTGTCGTTTGGTTTTGTCACGTTTCGATAAGTTAGGAGAGAGTAGCTTTGTCTTTTGCGCTATACACAGATATACGGTCGTTGCTACGCTCTACGTTGCTCTGCAATAATCTGCTCGTCTATGGGGTAGCCAGCAATAGTTGTCCGCGCCCATTAGTTTGAGTTAGGATGAGTTCGATTACGTTACGTTAGTTTGGGTTAGGTATGGATAGATATGACTTTCCTGGTGTACACTGCTATTCTGTGGGTCGGTAAGCTCCACTGTGCTCTAGTATGTTATATGTTCTGCTTGTCTCTGGGGAATCCAGCAATAGTGGCGGCGGCACGTTAGGTTAAGTTATTCTAAGTTTGGTTAGGTTAGGTTGGGTCG
>NW_016972046.1:0-514 GCF_001483705.2 Eufriesea mexicana
TCCCGAAATCCAAGCAGAGTATACTACAGCACAGCAGGGCGCAAAAATCCACTGCATTGCAGTATATGGCGTAAAAGCAGAACAAACTGTGACCTAACCTGTCCTCACCTAACCGACCAAAACATAGTGTAACTTAACTTGGCGCGACGAAACCAATATTGCTGGCCCCCCTTAAGCCAAGGAGAGCATATTAGAGCACACTAAAGCGCAGAAATCCACCTCATTGCAATGAGTAGCACAAAAGGCGTAGATATCCTATCCTAACCTGAAGTATCCTAATCTAACCGATCGCAGCATAACACAACATGACGTGCCGCGACAACTGCTCCTGGCTTCCCCAGAGCAACGCAGAATGCATTACAGCACAGTAGATCACAGAAATACAACGAAATACAGTGTGTATCTCAAAATTCCGAGCTATCCTAACGAAACTTAGAAACTTAGCCTAACCTAATCTAACCGAACTTAAAATAACTGAACCTGACATGCCGCGACCACTGTTGCTCGCCTCCCC
>NW_016972047.1:0-246 GCF_001483705.2 Eufriesea mexicana
ATAAGGAGGAGAGGTTCTATTGGCGTGCTGTAGCCATTGCAATGCCATAGAATCTGCATGGAAAAATCAATTTTATTGACATTTTCAAATAATATCGTGGTGAGCTAACTTTCTTGCATAAATAAGGCGGAAAGATTCTACTGACGTGCTATGGCCATTGTAATGCTATAAAACCTGTCGGGGACAATCATTTTTGTTGACTTTTTCGGATAATGTTGTAGTGAGCTACGCTCCTTCCATAAATAA
>NW_016972048.1:0-254 GCF_001483705.2 Eufriesea mexicana
GTACATCCATACATTCGTACATACATACATTCGTACATCCATACATACATTCATACATACATCTATACATCCATACATCCATCCATCCGCCCATACATCCATTCATCCGTACATCCATACATTCGTACATCCATACGTCCATTCATCCATACATCCATACTTGCATACATCCATACATTCTTACATCCATACATTCATACATACGTGCATCCATACATGCATACATCCATACATCCATACATCCATCCATCCAT
>NW_016972048.1:312-553 GCF_001483705.2 Eufriesea mexicana
TCCACAAATCAATCCATCCATGCACTCATCCATCCATACCTACATCCATACATACGTCCATACATACATCCATACATCCACGCATACACACATACGCTCATCCATACATACGTCCATAGATACGTCCGTTAATGCTTCAATACATACATCCACGCATACATCCATACATACATCCACCCACCCACCCATCCATAAATCCATCCAACGATACATCCATCCATCCATACATACATTCATCCAT
>NW_016972049.1:0-602 GCF_001483705.2 Eufriesea mexicana
ATAGTCACAGACTCCCTAACATATCCAAAACTAACCTAAGCCAACCAAACGTAGCTGAACCCAGTAGAAAGTGCCGAGACCACTATTCTTGTCTTTCCCATAGCCATGCAGAACATATGAGATCAGAGTAGAGCGCAGAAATCCGCTGAAAGCCTTTGTATAACGCAAAAGTGGTAGCTAGCCCCTGTTAACCTAACCAATCGTAACCTAACCGAACGTGACCCATCTCAACCTACCGTGTCATACCCATACTCGAGCAGAGTATCGTAGTGCAATGATGGTCGCAGAAAACCACCGAATGTCAGTGTATAGCACAAAAGCCGAAACTACCCTCTCCTAACCAAACCAAACGTAACATATTCGAATGCAAAATGACTGAGACTAACGTACCGAGACTAATACACTGGCATCGACATAACCAAGTAGACGATACTAGGGTACAGCAGGGCGCAGGAATCCGCCGAGTAGCAGTGTATAGCACATGAGTCAATGATATCTTAACCAAACTTAACAAAACCTAACAAAACAAACGTAACCTAGCTAAACCAAACGTGCCATGAACACTGTTGCTGGCCTCCCCGGAAGGAAGCGGTTGCTAGTAG
>NW_016972050.1:0-330 GCF_001483705.2 Eufriesea mexicana
TTGGCCAGCTATAGCCATTGCAATTCTATAGTATCTGGATGGAAGATTCAATTTCATTGACATTTTCGACTCATATCATGGTGAGGTACCTTTTTTGCATAAATAAGGAGGAAAGATTCTATTGGCCAGCCATGGCCATTGCAGTTCTATAGTATCTAGATGGAAAATTCAATTTTATTGATATTTTCGACTAATATCGTGGTGAGCTGTCATCCTTGCATAAACAAGGAGGAAAGACTCTATTGGCACGCTATAGCCATTGCAGTGCTATAGAATCTGGCTGCTAAATTCAATATTATTGACATTTTCGGCTAATATCGTGGTGAGCTA
>NW_016972051.1:0-539 GCF_001483705.2 Eufriesea mexicana
TAACCCAACCTAACGTGCCTAGATCACTTTCGCTGACTTCCATAGAAACAACCGGAATATACTCGAGCACAGCAGAACGCAGAAATCCTCCGCACTGCAGTGTAAAGCACAAGAGTGGAAGAAATCCTAACCCAACATGTCCTAACGTGCCGAACCGAACGTAGCCTAACTCAACATAAGGTGTCGAGACTAGTATTGGTGGCCTTCCCAGTGCCGAGCAGAGCAAATTAGAGCAATGTAGAGCGCAAATGTCCATCGAATAGCAGTGTATGGCACAAAAGTGAAGGCTATACCCTCCTAGCATAGCCTAACGATAGCCTAACGTAACATAGCCTTAAGCAACGGAACTCAGTCTAACTTGCCGTGACCACTACAGCTGGCCTCCGCATAGACAAGCAGTACATACCAGAGCTCAGTAGAGCGCAGTCGATGCTCAGAATAGCTGCGTATATCACACAAAGCCAAACCCATCTTGACCAAGGCTATCCTAACCTATCCAAGGCGAACGGAACCTAACTTAAACGAACGGTCCACAAACA
>NW_016972052.1:0-1149 GCF_001483705.2 Eufriesea mexicana
GGCCTCCCCAGAGAAAAGCAAGGTGCACCAGAGCACAGTAGTGCGCAGAAATCCTCCGCAATGCTGTGAATAGCACAAAAGTCGAAAGTATTCGTACCAAACCGCTCCTAACCTAAACTAAGAAAACACAACCTGGCACAATCTAACGTACCGAGGCAACTATTGCTGGCCTCCCCAGAGCCACGCAGAAGTTATTAGATGACAGTAAATCGCAGACGTCCCTGAATAGCTCTGTATAGTACGAAAGTCTAGAAAATACTATCCTAACCTCTCCAAGCATAACACACGCGGATGTAGCCTAACCTTACCTAACATGCGGATACCACTACTGCCTGCCTCCACAGGGACAAGCAGAATGTACTAGGGCACAGAAAGTGTCAGAAATCCACCGCACTGCAGCGAATAGCACAAAAGCCGTAGATATCCGAGCGTAAATTCGCCTAATTTAACCTAACCGACCGTTGCATAACTGAATATAGCGTGCCGCGGCCACCAGTACTGGCCTCCCCATAGCCAAGCAGTTCATACTACAGCACAGTAGGTCACAGAAATCCCCTGAAGAGCAGTGTATAGCGCGAAAGTCAAAGCTTCTCTGACCAAACTCAACCAAAACTAACTTACGCAAACGTAACCTAACTGAACGCAGCGTGCCGCGACCGCTATTGTTCGAGTCCCCTGAGTCTAGCAGAGTATAGGATAGCAATGTAGAACGCAGGCATCCACCGCATAGCAGTGCATAGTACAAAAGTCGAGGATATCCTAACCCAACCTGGCTTAACCCAACCTAACCATTCGTAGCATAACACAACACAACTTGCCCCGAACACTGCTGCTGGCATCCCCAGAGCAAAGCAGAATATACAAGAGCACAGTGAATCAAAGGCATCCACCGAATAACAGTGTATAGCACGAGAGACAGTCCTATCCTAACCAAACCTTCCTTGCATACCATAACGAAACGTAAGATATCTCAACCCAACGTGCCGAGACCACTATTACTGACCACCACGGAGCCAAGCAGAAGATATTAGAACTCAGTAGAACGAAGATATCGGAGTATAGCAATGTGTAGCACAGAAGGGTAACGTACCCTATCCTAACCTCACCAAACGTAACACAACCGAACGTGGCATAACTCAAACTTTCGAC
>NW_016972053.1:0-506 GCF_001483705.2 Eufriesea mexicana
CGAGGTTAGGGTATCTTCAACTTCTGTGCTTTACAATGCAATGCGGATGGCGACTGCACTCTAATATGCACTAGTGAATTTTGGTAGGGTCTGTGGAAGCCAGCAATGGCGGTCTAGGCACGCTAGAATAATTTAGTTTACGTTTGGTTGCGTTAAGTTTGGCTAGGGTATTCTAGAATCGGTTTGACTTTTGTAGTACGCATAGCAATTCGGGGAATTCCTGCGCTCTGCTGTAATCTTATGTGCTCCGATTTGCTCCGGGGAGGACGGAAATAGTGGCCGTGGCAGGTTAGGTTGAGTTAGGTCACGTTTGTGTATGTTTCGATTGGTTACGCTAGCAGATGATAGGTTTGTCCTTTGTGCTAAGTACCGCTGTGCGGCGGAATTTGCGCTCTATTTTGTTCTAATAGGTTCAGCTTGGATCTGGGACAGCCAATAATTGCGTTCTCGGCGCGCAATGTTGAGTTCTGCCACGTTTGGTTCGGTTAGGTTAGGTTAGGTTAGGT
>NW_016972054.1:0-537 GCF_001483705.2 Eufriesea mexicana
AGGGCAGGTCAGGATATTCCAGGTCGGGTCAGGTTAGGCCATGTCAGGTCAGGTGAAGTCAGGACAGGTCAGGTCAGGCCAGGATAGGACAAGTCACATCAGGCCAGGCCATGTCAGGACAGGTAAGGTCAGGCCAAGTCAAGTCAGGTAAGGACAGGTCAGGTCAGGTCATGTCAGGTTATCTTAGGTCAGGTTAGGTTAGGTTAGGTTAGGTTAGGTTAGGTTAGGTCAGGCCAGGCCAGGGCAGGTAAGTTCACGACAGGTAAGTCAGTTCAAGTCAGGGCAGGCTAGGACATTCCATGTGGTGTCAGGTGATGTCAGGTGAGGTCAGCTGAGGTGAGGTCATGTCAGGTCAGGTCAGGTCAGGTCAGGTCATGACGTGTCAGTTCCAGTCACGTCATGTCAGGTGAGGCCATTCCAGGTCGGGTCAGGTGATGTCAGGTCGGGTCGGGTCATGTCATGTCTGGTCAGGAGAGTTCAGAAAATGTCAGTTCCGGCCAGGTCAGGTCAGGTTATGTTATGTTATGTTATGTTAGG
>NW_016972055.1:0-256 GCF_001483705.2 Eufriesea mexicana
GGTGCTATAGATTCAGCGTGGGAAATTCAACTTTATTCACAATTTCGACATATATCGTGGTGATCCAACTCTCTTGCATAAATAACGAAGAAAGATTCCATTGACGTGCTGTAGCCATTGCATTGCTATAGGATCTCGCTGGAAAATTCAGATTTACTGACATTTTCGACTAATGTGGTGAGCTAACATTCTTTCACAAATAAGGAGGAAAGATTCTATTGGCGTACAATAGCCATTGCAATGTTTTAGAATCTGG
>NW_016972056.1:0-873 GCF_001483705.2 Eufriesea mexicana
GATATCCTAACCAAACACAACGAAGCCAAACATAGCCAAACGTAACCCGTCTCAACCTGACGTAACGCGGCCACAATTGCTGGCCACCACAGAGCCAAGCAGAACATATTAGAGGAGAGTAGGGCGCAGAAATCCATAGAATCGCAGTGTTTAGCAGAAAAGTCAAACCTATCCAAACCTAACCCAAGAAAACGTAACGTAACGAACGTAGAATAACTAAAAATATCGTGCCGCGACCACTATTGCTGGACTCCGTAGGGACAAACAGAATATGGTAAAGCAGAGTAGAACCTAGAAAGCCTCCAAATAGTGTATAACACGAAAGTATCTGATGTCCCTTTCTCTTATTTTTTCCACGTGTGGAATCTTCTAAATGTACCAGGCCACCTTAGGGGTGGCGACGGAGTTATGTGGGATTTTCACCCACTAAAACCCCCACGATGTCTAGCCATTCGCATTTCGGTGCGCCCAGGACGTCGCAGCGACGCAATTGCCAGGGCACCCCCGCGACGCAACCGCAGTTCCCTCCCGGCGCGACGGGAAATCGCACCCGAAACGATCATGACCATTAGCGCGAGACGGGCCGATTACAGGCGCACACAACACGCATACCACCGCACCGCAACGCACGCATACCCTGAGGCCGCCGCGCAACCATCACGCCACGCCGCGCGCTCGGAACACGGTCTCTCGAAAATACGTGCCCCCACACGCCAGCCCGTGGTCACCCTGACCTAGGTTACAACGGGAGGGAGAGGCGGTCTCCCCAGCCGTAGGTACATGGTCCCTCGTGAAGGCGGAGGTCTAACGCTTCAACACATCCGGCAGTGCCCGCGCCGCCCAACGGCGCCGCGCTTGCAGCCTACGCCGCCC
>NW_016972057.1:0-495 GCF_001483705.2 Eufriesea mexicana
AGGTATAGTAGAGCAATGTGGAATGCAGAAATCCATCGAGTAGCAGTATATAGCGCAAAAGTCGAAGCTACCCTAAGCTAACCCAACAAAAACTAACGCGCCGCAGACGCCATTTCTAGCCACGACAGAGCAATGCAGAGCATATTAGGTCACAGTACTGAGCAGAAATGCGCCGAAAAGCAGATTACAGCGCAGAAGTCAAAGTAATGCTAGCCTGACCTAACCAAACGTAACATAACGCAGCCAGACGTGCCTAGACCACTATTACTGACAACGCAGAGCTAAACCGAATATACCAGAGCACAGCAGAGCGTAGGAATCCACCGCATGACTGTGCATAGCACGAAAGTCAAAGCTACCATTAGCGAACGTAACTCAACATAACCTAACCGAACGTAAACTAACTCATCCGGGCGTGCCGAGACCACTGTCGCTGGCCTCACCTGAGCAGAGCGGAACATGTTACAGGAGAGTAGGTAGCAGGAATCCATAGAA
>NW_016972058.1:0-586 GCF_001483705.2 Eufriesea mexicana
ACTTTAGGTAGAGTTAGGCTACGTACTGGTAGGTTACATTTTCTTAGGATTATGTTCGGATAGATTCGGTTTTCGTGGTATAACGTTAATCGGTGGGTGTCCGCGTTCTACTGGGCTCCACTATACTCTGCTCAGTTTTGGGAAGGCCAGCAATGGTGGTCGCGGCACGCCAGGTACAGTCAGTCTACGTTTGATTAGGTTTGGATAGGGAAAGTTAGGTTACGATATTTCTGACACTAGTGCTATACACTGCAATTTGGAGGCTTTCTGCTCTGCACTGTGCTCCAGTAAATTCTGCTGTGCTCTGGGGATGCAAGCAATTGTGTTCTCGGCACGTTTGGTTGAATTAAGCTGCGTTCGGATATGTTACGTATGGCTATGCTAGGACAGTGTAGCTTCGAGAATTGTGTTATTCACTGCGATCCTATTCGTTACTGCGCTCTACTGCCCTCTAATATGTCCTACCTGGCTCAAAAGTAGTGATCCCTGAACATTAGGCTGCGCCTGGTTACGTTTGGTCACTTCACATTTGGCCCGGTTAGGATAGGATAGATATGACATTCGCGGTACACATCGCATACCGCTG
>NW_016972059.1:0-555 GCF_001483705.2 Eufriesea mexicana
TATTATAATATGCTCTGCTTGGCACTGGGTGGCCAGCAAGCGACGTCTCGACTGGTTAGGTGAAGTAAGACTACGTTTTGTTGTGTTACGTCTGGTGAGCTTAGGGCAGGATAGGTTGGACATTTGTGCTGTACACTGATATCTGCGGATACCTGCGCTCGATTCTGATCCAATATTTTCTGCTCTGCTCTGGCGATTCCTGCAGCATTGTTGGCGGCACGCCGCGTTGGGTTTCGCTACGTTAGGTAAGGTTATGTAAGGTCAGGTTATGTCGGGATATGTTAGTCTTTTGTGCTGTACACTGCTATTGGGTGGATTCCTGCGCTCTACATTCATCTGCAATACTCTGCTCGACACTGGGGAGGCGAGTAATAGCGGTCGCAGAGCCTTTTTACGTTTGGTTTGAAAAGTTGGGTTATGTTTGGCTAGGGTGGCTTTGACTTTCGAGCTATGCACCGTTATTTGGTGGATTTCGGCTGTTTGCAATGCTCCACTACGTTCTGCTTGTATCCGGGGAGACCAGGAGCAGGGGTTAACCTTGCTGCGCCTAACCTT
>NW_016972060.1:0-650 GCF_001483705.2 Eufriesea mexicana
GGAAAATTCAATTTTATTGACATTTTCGACTAATATCGTGGTGAGCTGACATCATTGCATAAGTAAGGAAGAAAGATTCTTTTGGCACTCTATAGCCATTGCAGTGCTACAGAATCTGGCTGCTAAATTCAATTTTATAGACATTTTCGGCTAATATCGTGGTGAGCTACCTTTCGTGTATAAATAAGGAGGAAGGATATAATTGGCGTGCTATGGCCATTGCAATGCTATAGATTCTGCTTCGAATATTCAATTTTATTGACATTTTCGGCTAATATCGTTGTGACCTAGCTTTCTTGCATATGTAATATGTAAGGAGGAAAGATTATACTGGCGTGCTATAGCCATTGCAATGCTACAGAATCTGCCTCGAAAATTCAATTTCATTGACATCTTCGACTAATATCGTGGTGAGGTAGCTTCCTTGCATAAATAAGGAGGAACGACTCTATTGGCGTGATATAGCCATTGCAGCGCTACAGAATCTCCTTGGAATATTCAAAGTTATTGACAATTTCGGCTAATATCGTGGTCAGCTAACTTTCATGCATAAACATGGAAATATTCTATTGGCGCGCTATGGCCAATGCAATGCTATAGAATCAGCCACGAAAATTCAATTTTATTGATATTTTCGACTATTATCGTGG
>NW_016972061.1:0-352 GCF_001483705.2 Eufriesea mexicana
TTGACCTGACTTGACCTGACCTAACCAGACCTGACCTGACCTGACCAGCCCCAACTTTGCCTGGCCTGACCTGACCTGATGTGACCTGACATGACATGATCTGATCTGAAGTGAACTGACCGGAACTGACCTCACCTGACCAGACATGATCTGTCCTGGCCTGACCTTTCCGGAACTGACATGACCTGACATGGCCTGACCTGAGCTGACCTGACCTGAGCTGACCTGAGCTTGGCTGACCTTACCTGACTGATCTGACCTGACCTGACCAGACTGATCTGACCTGACGTGACCTGACATGACCTGATCTAACTTGACCTGACCCTGCCTGACCTGTCCTGACCTCAACTGA
>NW_016972062.1:0-850 GCF_001483705.2 Eufriesea mexicana
CGAAGCTACCCTGTCCTACCATAAACAAGCGTAACATAACCAGACGCAACCGTATTCAATCTAACGCGGCGAGACCACTATAGCTGACCTCCGCAGAGCCAAGCAGAACATACTAGAGCGCAGCAGAGCGCAGAAAGCCATCGGAAAGCAGTGTACAGCACAAAAGTCAACGCTATCCTGTAACGCTATCCTGTCCTAACATGAGCAATTTTAACATAACCAAACGTAACATAACTCAAACCAACGCCCGCGAATTCTATTGTTGCCCCCCCGCCCAGGATCATGCAGAATATAGTAGAACGCGGCTGAGCGCGGAAATCGACGGAACAACGGAGTATGCCGCGAAAGTCGAAGCTACACTTAGCGACCATAGCCTAACATAACGTAACCGAACGTAATGTAACTAATACCGACAAGCCGAGACAACTACTTCTGGCAAGCACAGGGTCAAGCAGAACGCGTGACAGGAGAGCAGATCGAGGAAATCCATGGAACCGCTGGGCATAGCACAAAACTCGCAGCTACCCTATCCCAACTTTACCAAATGTAACAAAACCGAACATAACCGAACTCAGCCTGTCGTGCCGAGGGCACACTTGCTGGCCTCCCGGGAGCTGAGCAGAACATACCAGAGGAGCAGAAAACTTTGGAATCGCAGTGTAAAGCAAAAAATTCATAGCTATCCAAACATAACCCGGACAAACGTAACTTAACCGAACGTAGCTTATCTCAACGTAACGCGTCACGGCCATCATTTCTATCCCCCAGTGTCAAACGGGGTACAATGGAGCACAGTGGAGCGCAGAAATCCACCGAAACGCAGTGTATAGCGGAGAAGTCAAACATATCC
>NW_016972063.1:0-254 GCF_001483705.2 Eufriesea mexicana
ATGATCTATTCACCAAGCTATAACAGGCTATAGATTCTGAATGGATCTATTCTCTGGTAAGTAGATGGCTATACTTACCACTGGACTGTAGGCGTTAGATGATCTATTCACCAAGCTATAACAGGCTAAAGATTCTGAATGGATCGGTTCTCTGGTAAGTAGATTGTTATACTCACAACTGGACTCTAGGGGTTATATGATCTATTCACCAAGCTATAACAGGCTATAGATTCTGACTGGATCTGTTCTCTGGT
>NW_016972064.1:0-648 GCF_001483705.2 Eufriesea mexicana
ATTGCTGGCCTCGCCAGTGCCCAGCGAAAATTATGAGAGCACCTTTGTGCGCAGGAATCCATCCAATGTCAGACTATAGCACTAAAATCAACGCTATCCTCTCCTAGCAGAACCGATTTTAACACAACCTAACGTAACCTGACAGCCTAACGTGCGGCGACCACAATTGCTGGCCTCCCCAGAGCCAAACAGAACACATTAGTGGAGAGGAGGGCGCAGAAATCTATAGAACTGCAGTGTATATCGGAGAAGTCGAAGCTACCCATACCTAACAAAGAAGAACATAACATAACCAAACATAGCCTAACTCAAATTAATATGCCGAGACCGCCATTGCTGCTCTCCCGAGAGCCAAGCATGGCATACCAGAGCATTGTGGAGATTAGAAATTCACCGCACAGTAGTGCACAGTGCAAACGTTAATGATATTCTTACCAAATATAGCCAAACCAAATCTAACCGAACCTAGCCTGGCCCAACCTAACATGCCGAGGACAACTTCTGGTCTTCCCAGTGACAAGCTGATCATATTTGAGCACTATACGGCGCAGGAATCCACCTAATAGCAAACCATATCTCTAAAGCCACAGCCATCCTCTGCTAAACTAACCAATCGTGACATAACCTAACGTAACATAACTCAACCTA
>NW_016972065.1:0-1167 GCF_001483705.2 Eufriesea mexicana
AGGAAACATCCTATTGGCGTGCTACAGTCATTGCAATGCTCTGAAACCTGGCAGGAAAATTCAATTTTATTGAAATTTTCGACTGATATCGTGTTGACCTAACTTTCTTGCATAAAGATGGAGGGAAGAACCTATTGGCGTGCTGTAGCCATTATAATGCTGTACAATCTGGCTGGAAAATTCAATTTTATTGACATATGTTCTAATATCGTTGTGAGCTGTCTTTCTTGCATAAATAATGAGGAAACACTCTTTTGGCGAGCTATAGCCAATGCAACGCTCTGAAATCTGCCTGGAAAATTCAATTTTATTGACATTTTCTTCTAATATCGTGGTGACCTAACCTTTTTGCATAAATAAGGAGGGAAGACTCTATTGGCGTGCTGTTGCCATTGCAATGCTGTAGAATCTGGCTGCAAAATTCAATTTTATTGACATTCTGGACTAATATCGTGGTGAGCAAGCTTTCTCGCATAAATAAGGATGAAAGATTGTATTGGCGTGCTATAGCCGTTGGAGAGATAGAGATGCAGAATCTGGCTGTACAATACGATTTTATTCACATTTACGAGTAATATCGTGGTGAGCCAACTTTCTGGCATATATAAGGAGACATTCTATTGGCGTGCTATAGCCATTCCAATGCTATAGAATCTGGCTGGTAAATTCCATTTTATTGACATTTTCGACTAATATATTGGTGAACCAACTTTCTTGCATATATAAGGAGGGAACATCCTGTTGACTACCTATAGCCACTGCAGTGCTATAGAATCTGTGTCGAAAGTACAATTTTGTTTACAATTTTCGACCTATATCGTGGTTATCTGCCTTTCTCGCATAAATAAGGAGGAAAGACTATATTGCCATGTCATAGCCATTGCATTGCTATAGAATCTGTCTGGAAGATTCAATTTGAATGACATTTTGGACTAATATCGTGGTGAGCCCTCTTTCTTGCATAAATAAGGAGGAAACATTCTATTGGCGCGCTATAGACATTGCAATGATCTGAAGCCTGGCAGGAAAATTAAATTTTATTCACATTCTCGAATAATATCGAGGTGAGCTAGCTTTCTTGCGTAAATAAGGAGGAAACACTCCATTGGCGCGCTATAGGCATTGCAATGCTCTGAAACCTGGCAGGAAAATTAAATTTTATTGACA
>NW_016972066.1:0-662 GCF_001483705.2 Eufriesea mexicana
AGTCCATAGGAACGCAGTGTGCAGCACAAAAGTCATATATATCCAGACTTAACCAAGCTAAGCAAACCTAACCAAACGCAGCCTGCCAAAAAGCAAGGTGCCGCGGCCACTATTGCTGGCCTCAGCAGGGCCAAGCAGAGCATATTTGAGCACATTAAAACGCAAATATACACCGAATATCGGTGGTTAGCACAATGGCTGTAGACAGACTAACCTAACCCGACATAAACTGACCTAACTGAACTCTGCATAACACAACGTGACGAGCCGCGGCCACTCCTCCTGGCCTCCCCGGAGCATAGCAGAATGTAGTAGAGCACTTAAGGTACCAGGAATCCGCCGAAAAGCAGTGTAAAGCACAAGAGTCAAAGTAGCATATCCAAACCTAGGCAAACGTGACATACCCAAATGATGCCCAGCTCAACCTAAAAAGGCGAGACCACTAATGCTCGCCCCCCAGATCCAAGCAGAATAAACTATAGCACAGTAGTGCGCAGAAATCCGCCTCACTTGAGTGAGTGGCATAAAAGCTGTAGATATCATAAAAGCTGTAGATATCGTAACCTAACCTGACCTAACCTAACCAGACCTAACCTGATGAAACGTGGCATAGCTCAAAATTACGTGAAGCGACCATTGGTTCTGGTCTTCCCAGAGCAAAG
>NW_016972067.1:0-982 GCF_001483705.2 Eufriesea mexicana
GCTGGAGAATTCAATTTTACTGACATTTTCGTCTAATATCATTGTCAGCTAACTTCCTTGCATTGGTAAAGAGGAAAGACCTTTTTGATTGCTATAGCCATTGTACTGATATAGAATGTGGCTGGAAAATCCAATTTTGTTGACATTTTCGACTAATATCGTGATGGGCTAACTTCCTTGCGCAAGTAAGGAGGAAAGATGCTTTCTGAGTGCTCGAGCCATTGCAATGCTATAGAATGAGTCTGGAAAATACAATTTTGTTGACGTTTTCGACTAATATCGTGGTGAGCTAACTTCCTTGCTTAAGTAAGCAGGAAAGATGCTTTTTGAGTGCTATTGCCGTTGCAACGCTATAGAGTCTGCATGGCAAATACAATTTTATTGTCATTTCCGACTAATATCGTTGTGAGCTAACCTTATTGCATAAATAAGGAGAAAAAATTCAGTTGGCGTGCTATAGGCATTTCAGTGCCACAGTGTGTGGCTGGAGTAATCAATTTTACAGACATTTTCGTCTAATATCTTTGTGAGCTAACTTCCTTGCATAGGTAAGGAAGAAAGGTTTTTTTGAGTGCTATAGGCATTGCAATGATATAGATTCTGGCTGGAAAATACAATTTTAATGACATTATCGATTAATATCGTGGTGAGCTAACTTATTTGCTTAAGTAAGGAGGAAAGATGCTTTTTGAGTGCTATAGCCATCGCAATGATATAGATTCTGGCTGGAAAATACAATTTTATTGACATTATCGACTAATATCGTGGTGAGCCAACTTTATTTTACAAATACGGAGGAAATATTCAATTGGCGTCCTGTAGCCGTCGCAATGCTATGGAATCTGGCTGGAAAGTTCAATTTTATTGACATTTTCGGCTAATTTCGTGGTGAGCTAACTTTCATGCATAAATAAGGAGGAAAGATGCTTTTTGAGTGCTGTAGGCATTGCAATGATATAGGTTCTGGCTGGAAAATACAATT
>NW_016972068.1:0-1159 GCF_001483705.2 Eufriesea mexicana
CCTAACCTAATTTTACCTGACTCACACTAACGAGCCCACACCGCTTTTCCTTGCCTTCCCAGAGACAAGCTGAAAAGCTAGAGCGCTATAGGGCGCAGAATTCCGCCGAATACCAGTGTACAGCACACAAGATAAAGCTACCCATTCCAAACGTAACCAAACCCAACCTAACAGAAAACAGCCAGACCCGTCGTAACGTGCGGCGACCACTCTTGCTGGCCTCACCAGTGCCAGGCAGAACACAATAGAATAGTGGAGAGTAGAACGCAGAAATCCGTAGAATCGCTGTGTGTATCGAAAAAGTCAAAGCTACCCGGAACCAATCCAGACCGACAGAAAGTAACCAAACATAGCCTAACTCAAACTAACGTCCCGAGACCACTATTTCTGGCCTTCCCAGAGACAATCACGACACACTAGATCACAGTAGACCGCGGAAATCAACCGTATAACAGTGTACGGCACAAGAGTTGAAGCTATCCTAACCAAACTGAGCCTAACCCAGCCTAACTGAGCGTAACGTGAATCAACAGAAAGTGCCGAGAGGACTGATGCTGGCCTTCCCAGAGCCAAGCTGAAAGTATGAGCGCACTCTTGTGCCAAAAGATCCACCCAATAGTAGGCTATAGCAATAAAGTTAAAGCTGTCCTCTTCTAAAGTAGCCAACCGTGATATAACCGAACGTAACCTAACCCAAGCCATCGTTCCGAGACCATTATCTCTGGCCTTCCCAGAGCCAAGCTGAAGAAATCAGAGCACGACAATAGCACGAAAGTAAAACCTATCTTCTCCTAACCTAACCAATCGTAACCTAACGAAACGTAACCTAATTCTGCTAACGTCCCGCGACCACTATTGCTAGCCTCCCCAAAGCCAAGCAGAAAACATTAGCGGAAAGTAGAACGCAGAAATCCATAGAATTGCAGCGTATATCAGAGAAATCAGAGCTACACATACCTGACCCATACAAATCGAACGTTGCCACTCATATCCTTACCAAACCTAACGTGCCGAGACAGCTCTTGCCGCCCCCGCCAGAGTCAAGCATGAAATACTAGAGCACACTGGACCGTAGGAATCCACCGAATAGCTGTGCATACCACGAAAGTTAGAGCTACCATAAACAAACTTAGCTTAACCCAACATGACTGAACGCAAC
>NW_016972069.1:0-2786 GCF_001483705.2 Eufriesea mexicana
TACACTGACTAAACATTGCCTGACCCAACGTACCAGAACGTAACCTGTCCTACCATAAAGAGAGAACACAACTCGTTTTGGCCTTGCCAGAGCCAAGCTGATAATATTGAAGCACTGTAGGGCGCAGGAGTCCACCTAATAGCAGACAATAGCTCTAAAGTCATAGCTATCCTCTCTTAATTTAACCTAACGTAACACAACCAAACGTAACATAAGTCAACCTATGGTGCCGCGACCACTACTGCTGGATTCCATAGAGTCAAACGGAACACGATAGTGGAGAGTAGAACGCAGTGATCCATATAATCAGAGTGTGTATCAGAGAAGACGAAGCTACCCAAGCCCAACCCAAACCAACAGATCATAACCAAACATAACCTGACGCAACCTAATGTGCCGAGTCCGCTATTGTTGCCCACCCCAGTGCCAAGCAGGACGTACTGCAGCACAGTAGAGCGCAGAAATCCACCAAATAGCAGTGTAAAGCAAAAAAGTTAAAGCTATCCTTACCAAACGTAGCATAACACATCATAACGTGCCGAGACCACGCGTGCTGGCCTTGCCAGACCCAGGCGGAAAATATTAGGGCACTGCAGAGCGCAGAAATCCACATGTTAGCAGACTATAGCACTAAAGTCATAGCTATCGCTCCTAACCTAACCAAACGTAGCATAACCAACCGTAAATAAGCTCAACTTAACGTGCCTCGACCTCTAGCTCTGACCCCGCCCCCACCCCCTGGACCAAGCAGAACACATTACTGGTGAGTGGGTCGCAGAAATCCATAGAATGGCAGTGTATATCGTAAAAGTCGGAGTTACGCGAACCTAACCCAATCCAACAGAACATAACCAAGCACAGCATAACTCAAACTAACGTACCGAGACCGATATTACTGCACTCACCGGAGACAATCAGGACATACTAGAGCATAGTAGCGAGAAGAAACCCACAGAATAGCAGTGTTCGGTACAAAAGTTGAAGCGATCCTGACCACACATGGCCTGACCCAACCTAGCCGAACGTAACCTGTTTCAACATAACGTGCCGAGACCACTATTGCTGGCCTTCCACGAGCCAAACTGAATAAAATGATTCACAGTAGGGAGCAGAAATCCACCTAATAGCAGACTACAACACTTAAGACAAAGCTACCCTCTTCCAACATATCTAACCGTAACATAATCAAACGTAACATAGCTCAAACTAACATGCTGAGACCGCTATTGTTGCCATCCCCAGAACCAAGCTGAGCATACTACTCCACAGCGGAGCGCTGAAATCCACCGAGTAGCAGTGTACAGCTCAAAAGTTAAAGCTATCCTGACCAAACATAGCCTGACGCAACCTAACCGAACGTAGCCTGACCCATTATATCGTGTCGCGACCACTATTGCTGGCCACTTCAGAGACAAGCGGAACACATTAGTAGAGAATAGTGCGCAGAGATCTTAAGGATAGCAGCGTACATCAGAAAAGTCAAATCTGGCCATGCCTAACCCAAGCCAAAGGTACATAACCAAACATAGCCTGACTCAACATAACATGTCGAGACCACCATTGCTGCCCTTCCCAGAGCGAAGCTGAAATTATTAGAGAACTCTAGGGCGCAGAAATCCACCTAACACCAGACAATGGCCCTAAACGCAAAGCTATCCCCTCCTAGCCTAATCAATCCTAACATAACCGTACGCAATTTAACTCAACGTAAAGTGCCCCGGCCACTGCTGCTGCCCTCCCCAGAGCCAAGCAGGACATTCTAGAGCACAGCAGAGCGCAGAGATCCACCGAACAGCGGTGTACAGTGCGAAAGCTAAAGATATCCTACCCAAACCAAGCACATCCCACCCCAACCGAACGTAACCTGACTCAACTTAACGTTCCAAGACCAATATTGCTGGCATTCCCAGAGACAAGCAGAAAATATTAAAGCTCAGCATGTCGCAAGTATCCATCAAATAGGATACTGTCGCACTGAAGTCAACGCTCTCCTCTCCCAACGTAACCAATCGTAACACAGACAAACGCAACCTAATGAAATCTAACGTGCCACGACCACAGTTACTGTCCTGCTCAGGGAAAAGTAAAACATTAGCGGGGAGCAGAACGCAGGAGTCCAAATAATCGTTGCGTATGTCAGAAAAGTCAAATCTACCCAAACCTAAGACAAATCAACGCAACGTAACCAAACATAACCTAACTCAACCTAACGCGCCAAGACAGCTGTTGCCGCCCTCACAGAGCCAAGCAGAACATGCGACCAGTACAGCGCAGATATCCACTAAGTCGCAGTGTACAGCACAAAAGTTAGTGCTATCCAAGCGAAACATACCATAACACAACCGAACCGAACGTAACCAGTCTAAACGTAAGGTGCAGAGAACAATATTGCAGGCTTCCCCATAACCAAGCTGAAAGTGTTAGAGCGCTGTAGGGCGCATAAATCCACCAGATAGCAGCACGCTATAGAACAAAAGTCATGGACAGCCTCTCCCATCCTAGTCAATCGTAACAGACCTAAACGTATCCTAATGCAACCTAACGTCCCCCGAACGCTATTACTGTCCTCCGCAGATAAAAGCAAATCTCATTAGTGGAGAGTGGAATGCAGATAACCATAGAATACAATTACACAACCTTACGTGCCGAGACCAACATTGCTGCACTCCCCAGAGCCTAGCAGCATATACTAGGGCACAGTAGAGATCAGAAATCCACGGAAGAGCAGCGTACGGTACAAAAGCTAAAGATATCCTAACCAAACGTCGCTTACCCCGCTCCAACCG
>NW_016972070.1:0-709 GCF_001483705.2 Eufriesea mexicana
TTTAAGATTCTAATGGCGTGCTATAGCCATTGGAATGATGTAGAATCTGTCCGAAAAATAATATTTTATGGACATTTTCGTCTAATATTGTGGTGATCTTACTTTCTTGCATAAAGAACTAGGAAAGATTCTACTGGCGTGCTATAGCCATTGCAAAGCAGTAGAGTCTATCTGGAACATCCCATTTTATTAACATTTTCTTCTAATATCGTGGTGGGCGCACTTTCTTGCATAAAGAACTAGGAAAGATTCTACTGGCGTGCTATAGCCATTGCAGTGCAATAGAATCTGTCTGGAAAAACCAAGTTTATTAACATTTTTCTTCTAATATCGTGGTGAGTTTTCTTTCTTGCATGAATAAGGAGGAAAGAACCTATTGGCGCGCTATAGCCACAGCAATGCTATAGAATCTGGCCGGAATATTAAACTTTATTCACATTTTCGACTGATGTCGCGGTGAACAAACTTTCTTGCATAAATAAGGAGGAAAAATTCCATTGGCGTGCCATAGCCATTGCAATGCTATGGAATGTGCCAGGAAAATTAAATTTTATTGTCATTGTCGACAAATATCGTGGTGAGCTAACTTTCTTGCATAAGTAAGGAGGAAAGATTATATTGACGTGCTATAGCCACTGCAGTGCTGTAGAATCTGGACGGAAAATATAATTTTATAGACATTTTTGACTAACACCGCGGTGAGCTAACT
>NW_016972071.1:0-1011 GCF_001483705.2 Eufriesea mexicana
GCAGTGTATTGCAAAAAAGGCAAAGCTATACTCTCCTAGTCTAACCAATCGTAACATAACGAAACGTAACCTAACTCCGCCTAACCGCCCTACACCAATACTTCTGGCCCCTCGAGAGCCATGGTGAATATACTAGAGCACGGTACATCGCACCAAATCCACGGCGTAGCAGTGTAAAGCACAAGAGTAAAGGTAACCTAACATAAACCGACCTTATCTAATCCTCTCAAACGTAGCCTATCTCAGAATAAGGTGCCGAGACCGCTATCGTTGCTTATCCCAGATCCAAACCGAACATATCATATCACAGTGGAGCGCAGGGATCTACCAAATAGTAGTGTATGGCACAAAAGACATAGCCATCCTAGCCCATCATGACCAAGCATAACATAACCAAACCTAACATATCGAGACCTAAATTGCTGAGACCGCTTTTGCTGACTCCCACGGAGCAAACCTGAGTATCATAGAACACACTAATGCGCAGAAATCCGTCGTATTGTCGTGTATATCACAAAAGTCAAAGATAACCTAAATTAACTTTACCTAATTTAACATATACAAACGTGGGCTAACTCAACATAGAGTGCCAATGCCACCGTTGCTGCCTCTCCCAGAGCCAAGCTGTACTTACTAGACCACAGTAGAGTGCATATATCCACCGAATAGCAGTGTATAGCGCAAAAGTCATAGCTAGCGACTCCTAACCTAACCAACCGTAACATAACCGAACATAACCCAACTGAAGCTGACGGGACGCGGCCACTATTCCTGTCCTCCACGTATCGAAGCAGAACATATTAGAGGAGCGTAGAGTGCAGAAATGAATAGAATCGCTTTGTATAGCAGAAAAGTTAATGCTATCCAAACCTAACCACAGCAAATACAACCTAACGGAACGAAGCCAAATTGAAAATGAAGAGCCGCGACCTATATTTATGGGCGCCACAGGGCTAAACAGAACATATCACATCACAGTGGAGCGCAGAAAGCGACCGAATATCAGTGTAT
>NW_016972072.1:0-614 GCF_001483705.2 Eufriesea mexicana
GTCTCGATATGATGAGAAAGGCTACGTTCGGTTAGGTTCGGTTAGGCGACGTTTGGTAAGGACGGCTTCAACTTTTGTGCTGTACACTACTATTCGGTGGATTTATGCGCTCTACTGCCGTCTAGTATGACCTGCTTGGCCCTGTGCAGGGCACCAATACCGGTGTCGGCACGTTGGGTGAGGTTAGGCTACGTTTGGTTATGTTCAGTTTGTCTGGGTTAGACTCGGGTAACTCTGACTTTTCCGATATGCACTGCGATTCCATGGATTCCTGCGCGATACTCTCCACTAACGTGCTCTGCTTGGCTCCAGAGAGGACAGCAATAGTGGACGTGGCATAAATGTTGTGTTAGGTTACATTTGGTTATGTTACGATTGGTTAGGTTAGGAGAAGGTAGTTTTGACTTTAGTGCTATAGTCTGCTCTTAGGTGGATTTCTGCTCCCCACAGGGTTTTAAGGTCCTCAGCTTTGATCTGGAAAGGCCAGAAATAGTGAAGTTATGTTTTGTCACGTTACGTTCAGTTGGATTGGCTTAGGGTAAGTTTTGCCAGGATAGCTTTAGCTTTCGGGCTGTACACTGATATTCAGTGGATTTGTGTGCTCTACTGTGATC
>NW_016972073.1:0-1840 GCF_001483705.2 Eufriesea mexicana
CATCCATACACCATCCAATCCATACATCCATCGATCCATACATCCATCCATCCATACACGCATACATACACCCATACACTCATCCATTTATACATCCATAGACACATACGTACGTACATCCATACATACACCCGTTCACCCATCCATACATACATCCGTACATTCGCCCTTTCATACACGCATCCATACATCCATCCATCCATCCACCCATCCATCCATCCACCCATCCATAAATACGTCCAACAATACATACATCCATCCATCCATCCATACATATATGCATTCATACATCCATACATCCATACATCCATACATCCATACATCCATACATATATACGTCCATACATCCATACATCCGTACATCCAGAAATCCATCCATACAGACTTCCATCCAACCATACATGCATCCATACATACATCCATACATATATCCATACATCCATACACCCGTACATCCACACATTCATACACACAAACATCCAAACATGCTTCCAACTAAACATTCATCCATTCACAAATCTGTACATCCTCACATCCATACATCCATACACACATCAATACGTATAGCAATAGATGCACAGATACATTCGTCCATACATACATTCATACGCACATCCTTCCATACATCCGTCCATACATACATAATTTCATCCGTACAAACATCCATACAAACATCCATACATATATCCATATCCATTCATCCATACATCCATCCAAACATACGTCCGCCCATCCATACATCCATCGATCCATACATCCATACAACAAACAATCCATCCACCTATACATACATCCACACACACAACAATACATATATCCATACATACACAAGTACATTCGTGCATACATATATCCATACACACATCCTTCCACTCATCCATCCATACATCCATACACACATCCATACAAACGTACATACATACATCCATACAAGCATACACACATGCATCCATACATCTGTACATCAATACACCTATCCATCCATATATCCATACACACATCAATACATAAATCCATATATACACCCATACGTTCATGCAAACATACATCCATACAAACATCCTTACATACAACCATAAATACATCCTTACATAAATCCATTCGAACATACATACATACATCCATGCATACATCCGCACATCCATCCGTCCATACATCTACCCATCCATACATCCATCGAGCCAACCATCCATCCATCCATACATTCACCCATCCATACATCCATTGATGCATACATCTATCCATCGATACATCCATAAGTACATACATACATACATACATCCACACATCCATAAATCCATCCTTCCATACATCCATCCAACCATACACTCATCCATCCATGCATCCATACATACACACATACATACATCCATACAAGCATACATACATGCATCCATACATCTGTACATCCATACATCCATACATCCATACATCCGTACATCCATACATACATCCATCCATCCATCCACACATCCATACAACCACACATCCATAAATCCATCCACCCGTTCATCCATCCAACCATACATACATCCATACATCCATCCAAACATACATCCATACGTCCATCCATCCATACAGCCATCCATTCATTCATCCATCCATACATACATACATAAATATGTACATCCATACATCCATACATCCGTATATCCATTCACCCGTAAATCCATACCTTCTTACATCCATACATACATACAACCATACAACAATACATCCATACATCCATAAAGCCAACCATTTATACATTCATCCATCCGTACATACATCATTCCACACATCCATCCATTCATACATCCACCGATCCATACCTGCATCGATCCATACATCCATACAACAA
>NW_016972074.1:0-1109 GCF_001483705.2 Eufriesea mexicana
GGTATCCAAAGAGCCAAGCAGAGAATAACATTGGAGAGTAGAGCGCAGAAATCCGTTGTGCCGCAGTGTATAGCAGAAGAGGCGATGCAATCCAAACATAGCCAGAGCTAACATAACCTAGCCAAATGTAACATATCGCAAGCTATCCTGCCGAGGCCACTGTTACTGGCTACCCCTGTGCCAAGCGGAACATACTAGAGCACAGTGGGGCTTAGAAATCTACTGAATATCAGCATGTACGGTGAAAGTCAAATCTATCCATACCGAACCCAAAGTAGCGTAACGTAACCGAACGTAACCCAACTCGGCATATTCGGCGGAGACCACTATTACTGGTATCCCCTGAATCTAGCAGATTATAGTAGAGAAACGTAGAGCGCAGAGATCGGCCAAGTAGAAGTGGATAGCGCAAAAGTCAAACCTATCGAATCCTACCATTTCCAAACGCAGTATGACCAAACGCAGACTAACTATACCTAACGTGACGAGACCACAATTGCTGGCATCCACAGAGACAAGCAGAATATACCAGAGCAAAGCAGAGGTCAGAAAGCCACCAATTCGCAGTGTATAGCACAAAAGTCAAAGATATACTAACCTAACCTGACATAACCTGACCTAACCAAAGATAGAATTACTAAACGTAATTAGACGACGCCTCTATTGTTGGCCTCCCAAGCGCCATGCAGAACACATTAGTGCAGAGTAGAACGCAGAAATCCACAGAATAGCAGTGTATAATCCAAAGGCGAAAGCCATCCTAACCGAACGTAAAGCAACCTAACCTAACCTCCTCAACCTGTAGTGCCACGACCGCAATTGATGGCTTCACAAGGGTCGAGCAGGGAGTGGCAGAGCAATGAAGAGCGCAGAAATACTGCGAAGAGCATTGTATAGCACAAAAGGCAAATCTATCCTATACTGACCAAATCAATTGTAACACTACCAAACGAAGTCTATCACAGCCAATCGTGCCATGACCACTGTTGCTGGCCTGCACAGAGCCGAGCAGAGTATAGTAGAGCACAGTAGAGGGCAGAAAGCTTCCAAATAGCAGCGAAGATCACAAACGTCCAAGATACTTTAACCTCAGATGACCCAGCCTGTCC
>NW_016972075.1:0-1730 GCF_001483705.2 Eufriesea mexicana
TGGATGTATGGATGTATGTATGAATGGATGTTTGGATGGATGGATGTATGGACGGATGTATGTTTGGATGTATGCATACCTGAATGGTAGGGCATATGTATGAATGTTTGTATGTACGAATGTATGGATGTCTGAGTGGATGTGTGTAGTTATCAATGTATGGATGTATATATGTATGTATGTATGGATGTATGTATGGATGTATGGATGTATTGATGGATGGATGTATGGATGGATGTACGCATGAATGTATGGATGTACGCATGGATGAATGAATGGATGTATGGATGTATGTATGGATGTATGTATTGATGTATGAATGGATGGATGAAAGTATGGATGTGTTTATGTATGTATGCATGGATGGATGGATGTATGGTTGTATGAACGGACTTACGTACGGATGTACGAATGGATGTATGTGTGGATGTATGTATGGATGTATGAATAGATGTATGTATGTATGTATGGATGGAGGGATGTATGGATGGAAGTATGGATGGATGGAAATCTATATATGGACGGATGTATGCTTGGGTGGATGCATGTATGCATGCGTGGACGTGCGGGTGGTTGTGTGTATGGACAAATGGATGTATGGACGGATCGAGGTAAGAATGGACGAATGTATGGATGTGTCGGTTGATGGATGTATGTATGTACGGATGTGTGGATATATGTATGTATGAATGGAAGGAAGTGTGGATGGATGGATTTATGGATGTTTGTATGTATGGATCTATGGATGTATGGATGGATGTATGTATGGATGGATACGGATGGATGTATGGATGTACGTATGAATGGACTTGAGGATGTTTATATGGATATTTCTATGGATGTGCGTGGGAATGTATGTCTGGATATATGGATGGATGGATGTATGGATTTTTGGATATATTCATGCATGTGCTAAGGGTTGCATGTACGGATATATGGATGGCTGTTTGAATGGATGTGTGGATGGATGGATGGATGGACGCATGGATAGGTATCTGTATGTGCAGATGTATGTGCGGATGGGTGGATGCCTGTATGTGTGTATGGATGGTTGTATGTATGTATGTATGTATGGGTGTATGTATGGATGTATGTATGGGTATATGGATGGATGGATGTTTGGAATTTTGGATGGATGTACGGATGGGTGGAAGGACGCACGAATGGATGGATGTACGCATGGATGGATGTTTGGAAGGGTTGATGTATGGATGGATGTATGGATGGATGGATGTGTGTACGAATGGATGGATTTATGTATGGATGAGTGTATGGGTGTATATATGGACGTATATATGGATCTATGTATGAATGGATGACTGTATGGGTGGATGGTTTTGTGGATGTGTGGGTGTGTGGATGTATGGATGGATGGATGTATGCATGGATGGATGTATGGATGGATGTATGTATGAATGTAAGGATGTCTGTATGTAAGGATGCTTGAGTGTATGTATGGATTTGAGTTATGTATGTATGGATGTATGGATGTATGCATGTATGGATGTACGAAAGTGTGGATGTACGGATGCATGGATGTATGGATTTGTGGGTGGTTGAATGGATGTATGGATGGATGCACGAACGGATATATGTGCGGATGTGTGGATGCCTGTATGGAAGGCCGTATGTATGGATGAATATATGAGTGCATGTACGGCTGTATATATGGATGTATGTACGGTTGTATCTATGGATGTATGTATGGACGAGTGTATGGGTGTATGTAT
>NW_016972076.1:0-495 GCF_001483705.2 Eufriesea mexicana
ATGTCGATAGAATATATCTTTTCAGTCAGATTGTATTGCAATGCTATGGCTATGGCAAACCAAAAGAACCTTACCTCGCTGTTTACGCGGAAAAGACTGCTCACTTCAATATTAGTCGAAAATGTCAATAGTATTGAACTTTTCAGGCAGATTCTACTTCAATGCATTGGCTATAGCAAACCGATGGAATCTTTCCACCTTACTTACACAGAAGGGTTTGCTCACCGCAGAAGAAGATGAAAATGTCAATAAGACTGAGTTTTCCGGTTAGTAGCTTATGCAAAGCAATGTCTACAGCAAACCAATGGAATCCTCCGCCCTTATTTCTGCAGAAAGCTTTCCTCAACAAGATATTGGTCGAAAATGTAATAAAATTGAACTTTTCAGCCAGACTCTATTTCAATGCAATGGCTATAGCAAACCATTAGAACATTACCTCGTTGTTTGCGCAGAAAAGACTGCTCACCTCAATATTAGTCGAAAATGTCAATTGTT
>NW_016972077.1:0-819 GCF_001483705.2 Eufriesea mexicana
TACCGTACCTTAATTTTATTATGGTGTAAATTTTGATCACGTGAACACTCTGGATTCCCAGGTAGTGTGGCATACCAAAGTTTCAATCCGATTCTTATATATATAGTACACATCGTTATCAACGGTATAATATATTGTGTAAATGTCATAAATAGGGAGTATATTAACATCAAATTATCAGATATATTAATATTCATACACACATGTCTATCATTTGTTTCACTACCTATAAATACCAAAAGAACCGATTAGTCAGGTAAAATTATAATATGTCATCTTTGATTTTTTATCTTTGAAAGTAGCAAAGCGATGGACGAAAAATACTTACGATTTTGTGCATTGTGCAAGACAATTACTCTTCTAGAAATACCGACTGGACTTGCAATTATGATGGAGATAAGCCAAATTGTAATAATTAAAAATCTCATTGTGCGTTTTCTTAATTTGATACTGTTGATTGTGAAATATTATTTATCCAAATAGAAACGGAGAAAGTTGAAAATTGTTAAGTTTATGTTTGTTGAAAGATAAACGTACCTAAGAGGTTTCATAATCGCACGATATTGAATAACAGCAATTGCAGTCAAACTGAAAATTGTTACAGAAGAAGAAAAGACTTGGGCTACTGCACAAAGCGGGCATAAAATGTCTGCTAGGGACCATGTTTTTAACAGAGTTGTCTGAAACTTGTAAAGAAACAGAAATTGTTGCGATTAGCGTAAAGATATTTTCTTCCGAACATTATTTTAATATATGTGTATATGTACAATGGGTCAAATAAATATTCGTAAATCTCATCCGAATTAATTTACTACGTTA
>NW_016972078.1:0-284 GCF_001483705.2 Eufriesea mexicana
GTCTGCGTTAATCCAGCACAGATTGGACATTTGTCTATACACTGCTATTCAGTTTTTTCCCGCGCTCCGCTGTGCACTGGTATATTCTGCTTGTCTCTATGGAGGACAGCGATAGTGGTTTCGACACGTCACGGTAAGTTAGCTTACGTCTGTAAATATTACGTTTGGACAGGTTATGATAGGACAGAGTTGCCTTTCGTGCCGTACGCTGATATTCGGTAGAAATCTGAGCTCCGCATTGCTGTACTATAATCTGCTGGACTCTGGAGAAGGCAGCAATAGTG
>NW_016972079.1:0-548 GCF_001483705.2 Eufriesea mexicana
TCCAGCTAGATTCCATAGCATTCCATTGGCTATAGCAGGCCAATAGAGTCTTTCGACCTTATTCTTGCAAGAAAGTTAGCTCAGCACGGTATTAGTCGAAAATGTCGATAAAGTTATATTTTGAAGCCAGATTCTGTAGCACTGCAGTGGCTGTAGCACGCTAATGGAATTTTTCCTCCTTATTTACGCAAGAATGTCAGATCAACCCGGCATTAGTCGTAAATGTGAATAAAATTGAAGCTTCCAGCCAGATTCTATAGCATTGCAACGGCATGCAACGGCGATATCATGCCAATAGAAACTTTCCTACTTATTTATGCAAGAAAGTTGGCTTACCACGATATTATTCCAAAATGTAAATAGAATTGGATCTTCCAGCCAGATTCTATTGCCCTACAATGGCCATAGCACGCCAATAGAATCTCTCCTGCATGCTTATGCAAGAAAGTTAGGTCACCACGATATTAGAACACAATGTTAATAAGATTGAACCTTCCTGCCAGATTCTGTTGCACTGCAGTGGCTATAGCACCCCAATGGAATTTTTC
>NW_016972080.1:0-381 GCF_001483705.2 Eufriesea mexicana
ATCCATACGTACATCCATACATACGTCCATAGAGACATCCGTAAATGCATCCATACATACATCAATGCATACATAAAAACATACGTCCTCCCGTCCACCCATCCATAAATCCATCCAAACATAAATCCATCCATCCATAGATATATTCATCCATACATCCCCACATCCATACTTCCATAACTGCATCCATTCATACGTCCATCATCCGATACATCCATCCATCCATACATCCATACATGCATACAGCCATACATCCATACATCCATACTTCCGGACATCCGTCCATCCATACATCAATCCATCCATACATCCATCAAGCCAAACAACCATTCATCCATACATACATCCATCCATACATCCATCTTTCCATACATCCGTCCA
>NW_016972081.1:0-602 GCF_001483705.2 Eufriesea mexicana
CAGTGTACAGCACAGTAGCCGGATATATCCAGACATTACCTGAACTAACCTAAATAATCCAAGAGCATCATAACTCACCATAACATTCAGAGACTACTATTGCTACCAGTCCCAGAGCCAAGCAAAGCATATGAGTGGAAAGTAGAGAGGAGAAACCTATAGAATCGCAGTGTCCATACCAAATGACAAAGCTACCGTATCCTAACGTAACTTGGGATATGACAGCTTCGACTTTAGTGCTATACTCTGCTATTCGGTTGATTTCCGCACTTTTCATTGCTCTACTATACTCTACTCGACACTGGGGAGGCCAGCAATGGCGATCGTAACACGATATGTTGTGTTAGGTTACGGTCGGTTTGGTTAGGTTAGGTTAGGTTTGGTTAGGACAGCTTTGACTTTCGTGCTATGCACCGTTATTCGGCGAATTCCTGCCCAATGTGCTCTAACATGCACAGCTATGCTCTGGGTAGGCCAGAAACGGTGGCCGTGGCACGTTAGGTATAGTTACGTTACGCTTGGTCAGGTTATGTTGGCAATCGTTGTGTTTGAATATCTTTGACCTTTCTGCTACTCACTGCCACTCTGTTGATCACTGCGCT
>NW_016972082.1:0-315 GCF_001483705.2 Eufriesea mexicana
GTAAGGTGGAGCTAGTAACATTTGGTTATGTTACGTTTGATTAGGTTAGGATAGAATAACTATGATCTCAGCGCTACTCACAGCTATTCGGTGGATTTCTGCGCTCTTCATTGCTCTACTGTGCTCTGCTCGACTGTGAGGATGCAAGCAATGGCGGTTGTTGCACGACAAGTTGGGTTACGTTACGCTTGTCTAGGTTACGTTAGCGTAGGGTAGGAGATGATAGCTACGATTTTTGTGCTGTACACTGCAATGCGGTGGATTTCTGCGCTCTGCTGTTCCCTGATACACTCTGCTTGGCTCTGTCAAGAGCAG
>NW_016972083.1:0-530 GCF_001483705.2 Eufriesea mexicana
TATAATGGCAGTGTAAAGCACGAAAGGCAAAGACGTCCGCACCTAACACCAACAAACCTAACCAGACCGAGCGTAACATAGTACAACCTAACGGGCAGCGGCCACAATTTCTGTCCCTCCCACATTAAAGCAGAGAATATTAGATGGCAGTAGAGGCAGAAATCCACCGGATAGCAGTGTATAGCACAATAGTCGAAGATATCCTACCTTAACCAAGCGAAACGTAACATAACCGTACACAATGTACCTCAGCCTAACGTGTCGAGACCACTACAGCTGACTGCCACATAGCCAAGCAGGATATAGTAGAGCTCAGTAGATCGTAGGAATCCACCGAAGAGCAGTGGATGGCGCAAAAGTCAAAGCCATCCTAATCAAATTTACCCTAACCTAGCCAAGTCTAACGTAGCATAGCTGAACCAAACGTGCGACGAGGACTATTGCTGGCCTCGCGAGCGACAAACAGTGCACATTTGAGCACAGTAGAGCGTAGAAATCCACCGGATAGATATGTATGCCACAAGAGGTGA
>NW_016972084.1:0-816 GCF_001483705.2 Eufriesea mexicana
TTGGTTATATTAGGAGAGGATAGATTTGACTTTAGTTGTATAATCTGCAATTAGGAGGATTCAGGCGCCCTATAGAACTCCCGTACCTTCAGTCTGGCCTTGCGCAGGCCAGCAAGGGTGGTCTCGGCATGTTATTTTGAGTCAGCTTACTTCCGGATAGGCTGTGTTATGCTAAGCTTCGTTAGGACAGCTTTTTCTTTTCTGCTGTGCATTGAAATTCGTAGGACTTCTGCGCTCTGCTGTCTTGTAGTATGTCCTGCTTGGCAGTTGGGCGACGGGGAGGGGGTGTCTAGCAGCGGTTTCAGCACTTTAGGTTGTGTTATGCTATGTTTGGTTATGTTCTCTTGGTTTGGGTTTGGTTTACGTAGCTCTGATACGTCAGATGTACACTGCGGTGCTACGGATTTCTGCATTCTACTCCCCACCAGTGTGTTGTGCTTGATTCTGTCGAGGCCAGCAATAGCGGTTGCGGCACGTTAGGTAGTGTTAGGTTACGTTTGGATATGTTACGATTTGTTGGGTTGGGAGATGGTAGCTTCGACTTGTGTGCTGTGCACTAGTGTTCGGTTGATTTCTGCGCTCTTCTGTGTTCTAGTATGACCTGCCTGGCTCAGGGAATGCCACCAATGGCGGTCTCGGCATGTTAGGTTGAGTTAGGCTATGTTCGTTTACGTTGTGTAGGTTTCGGTTAGGTTTCGGAAGCATTGAATCTTTCGATGTACACAGCGTTATAAGGATTCCTGCAATCCGCCATCCACTAACTTGTTCTGCTTGTTTCTTGGGAGGCCAGCAATTGTTCTCGCGGCACGTTAGGTT
>NW_016972085.1:0-236 GCF_001483705.2 Eufriesea mexicana
GTATGAAAGGAAGATAGCTCACTACGGTATTAGTCGAAAATGTTAATAAAATTGAATCTGCCACGCACATTCTATATCATTGCAATCGCTACAGCACGCCAAAAGTATCTTTCCTCCTCATTTATGCAAGAAAAGTAGCGCACCACAATATTATTCGAAAATGTCAATAGTGTTGAACTTTCCAGCCAGATTCTATATCATTGCAATGGCTATAGCACGCCCAAAAGAATCTTTCC
>NW_016972085.1:364-678 GCF_001483705.2 Eufriesea mexicana
CTTCCTCCTTATTTATGCAAGAAAGTTAACTCACGACGATATTACTCGAAAATGTCAATAAAATTGAATTTTCCAGCCAGATTCTATGTCATTGCAATGGCTATGGCACGCCCAAAAGAGTCTTTCCGCCTTATTTACGCATGAAAGATAGCTAACCACTATATTATTCCAAAATGTCAATAAAATTGAATCTGCCAGGCACATTCTATATCATTGCAATGGTTATACCAAGCGAAAGGAATCTTTCCTCCTTATTTATGCAAGAAAGGTAGCGCTCCAAAATATTATTCGAAAATGTCAATAAAATTGAATTT
>NW_016972085.1:713-1269 GCF_001483705.2 Eufriesea mexicana
ATAGCTTGCCAATATAATCTTTCCTCCTTGTATATGCAAGAAAGTAAGCTCACCACGATATTAGTTGAAAATGTCACTAAAATTGAACATTCCAGCCAGTTTCTATCCCATTGCAATGGTTATAGCTGGCCAATATAATCTTTTCTCCATGTTTATGCAAGAAAGTTAGCTCACAACGATATAAGTCGAAAATGTCAATAAAATAGAATTTGCAGCCAGATTCTGCAGCGTTGAAATGGCTATAGCACTCCGAACGGATCTCTCCTCCTTACCTATGCAAGGAAGTCAGCTCACCACGAAATTAGTCGAAAATGTCAATAAAATTGAAACTTCCAGGTAGATTCTATAGCATTGCAAAGCCTATAGCACGATAATAGAGTCTTTCCTCCTTATTTATGCGAGAAAGGAAACTCGCCACGATGTTAGCCGAAAATGTCAATAAACTTGAATTATCCAGCCAGATTCTAAGACATTGCAATCGCTATAGCACACCAAAAGGATCTTTCCTCCTAACTTGTGGAAGGAATGTATATCACCTCGATATTAGTCGAAAATG
>NW_016972086.1:0-1010 GCF_001483705.2 Eufriesea mexicana
CATATTAGTGCTTATTAGGTCGCAGAAATCCACCGAATAACGGCGAATAGCACAGAAGTGAAAATAGCCTCTACTAACCTAGCCAAACATAGCACACAAAGGCATAGCCTAACCCAACCTATCTTGCCGAGGCCACTATTGCTGGTCTCGACAGATACAAGCCTAATTTACTTGAGCGCAGTAGGGCGCAGAAATCCGCGGAAAGGTGTGTTTAGCACGAAGGTCTAAACTATCCTATCTTAACCTCCCAGTCGAAGAACGTAGCGTAGCACAAACTTACGTGCCGAGACTACTATTGCTGTCCTCCCCAGAGCCTAGCAGAAAATACTAGAGCACGGCAGGGCGCAGAAATCCACCGCATTGCAGCGTATAGCACAAAAGTCAAGTATATCCTGAACTAACATATCCCAACGTAACATTCCCAAACCTAGTGTAACTCAACATAGCGCGAGGAGACCAATGCTGCTTGCCTCCCAGAGCCATGAAGAGCGTATTAGGGCGCATTAGAGAGCAGAAATCCACCGAATAGCAGTTTACAGCACGAAGGTCAAAGAAATCCGAACCGAGCCATCCTAACCTAATCTAACAATAGGTATCCTTACTCAACCCATGTTGCCGAGTCCCCTATTATTGGCCTCCCCATAGCCATGCGGAGCATATTAGAGCACACTAAATAGCAGAAATCCACCGAGTAGCAGTGAAACGCACATAAGTCAAAGTAGCCTATTCCAACCTAGCCAAACGTGACATACACAAACGTAGTATAACTCAACCTAACAAATTGCTGGCATCCACAGAGACAAGCAGAATGTAGAAGGGAGCAGCAGAGCGCAGAAATCCACCGAACAGCAGTGTATAACACGGAAGTCAATGGTACCGTTACCGAAATTAACCAAACCTAAACTAATCGAACGTAACCCAACTGAACCTGACGTGCCGAGACCCAGACAGCTGGCAATCCGAGGAACGATTATACTTTAGTGGAGCACAGTCGAACACAGAGATCCACC
>NW_016972087.1:0-271 GCF_001483705.2 Eufriesea mexicana
GATTCCGGGGCATTGCGATGGCTATAGCACGCCAATAGATTCTTTCCACCTTATTTATGCAAGAAAGTTAGCTCTTCACGATATTAGCCAAAAATGTAAATGAAACTGAATCTGCCAGGCACATTCTATGACATTGCAACGGCTATAGCACGCGAAAAGGACCTTTCCTCCTTATTTATGCAAGAAAGATAGCGCACCACTATAACAGTCGTAAATATCAATAAAATTGAATCTTCCATCGAGATTCTATAGCATTGCAATGGCAATAGCA
>NW_016972088.1:0-353 GCF_001483705.2 Eufriesea mexicana
AGATAGATATGCTCCTCCGGAGACTTACCCTTGCGTATACAAACGAGATGCAAATGAAATTAAGCACACCAATTAAAATGTGTGCACTGATAAGATCATCGCTACATCGAAAGTAAAAAGGGCAATGTAGCTACGAGCAACCGGAAATAATTGACAAATGGACTTAGGCCATTTTCAAAATTAACGGCTCATATATAGTAGTTTTTCATAAAATAATAAGTTACAAATTAAAAATATGAAAAATTTGAGGAACAATATTTTATTGAAAGTAATGTTTACAATTTTCAACACGGGTGTTTATGAAAGTAGGTCGAATGAACTTCCTTTTAACATTGTACACGAATTAGATGCGA
>NW_016972089.1:0-262 GCF_001483705.2 Eufriesea mexicana
TCAATAAAATTGAATTTTCCGGCCAGATTCTGTAGCATTGCAGTGACTATAGTACGCCCGAAGTAGCCTTCCTCCTTCTATATGCAAGAAAGTTAGGTCACCACCATTGTTGTCGATAATGTCAATAAAAGTGAATTTTCCAGCCAGATTCTATAGCATCGTACTGACTACAGCGCGACAGTGGAATCTTTCTTACTTGTATGTCCAAGAAGGTTAGGTCACCACAATATTAGCCGAAAATGTAAATAAAATTTAATTTTCC
>NW_016972090.1:0-676 GCF_001483705.2 Eufriesea mexicana
CTAACATGACCTAACCTAACCCAGCTAAACTATCTTAACCCAACCTAAATTAACCTAACCCAAACAATCCTAACCTAACCTAATCAAACCTGACATAAGCTCACATATCCTAACCTCACCTATCGAAACATAACCTAACCTACCCTAACCTAACATAACCTATCCTGACCTGACCTGACCTGACTTGACCTGACCTTACATAGCTTGACATGGCCTGGCCTGAGGTGACCTGTCCTATCCTGACCTGACCTGACCTGACTTGACCTGACCTTACATAGCTTGACATGGCCTGGCCTGAGGTGACCTGTCCTATCCTGACCTGACCTGACCTGACTTGACCTGACCTTACATAGCTTGACATGGCCTGGCCTGAGGTGACCTGTCCTATCCTGACCTGACCTGACGTGGCTTTACCTGACCTGACCTGACCTAACCTGTCCAACCTGGAATGGCCTGACCTGCCCTTGCCTGACCAGACCTGACATAACATGACATAACCTGACCTGGACTGGCCAGACATGGCCTGGCCTGGCCTGTCCTGAACTGACCCGACCTGACTGGACCTGACCTGACCTGACCAGACGTGGCCTGACATTGCCTGGTCGTGCCTGACCTGACCTGACCTGACCCGACCGGACTTGACCTGACCTGGCCTGACATTTCCTGGCCTGGCCTG
>NW_016972090.1:3952-5220 GCF_001483705.2 Eufriesea mexicana
CTGACCTGACCTGACTTGACATGACCTTACCTGGCTTGACATGGCCTGGCCTGATGTGACCTGTCCTATCCTGGCCTGACCTGACCGAACCAGACCTCTCATGACCTGACCTGCCCTGATTTTACCTGACCTGACCTGACCTAACCTGACCAACATGGAATGTCCAAGCCTGCCCTGACTTGAACTGACCTTACCTGTCGGGACCTTACCTGTCCTGGCCAGGCCTGACCTGACCTGACCTGATCTGACCAAACCTAACCTATCCCGACCTGACCTGGCCTGGCCTGACATGGCCTGGCATGACCTGACCTAACCTAACCTAACCGGACCAGACCTGACCTAATCTGACCTAACCTAACCTAACCCAACTTTGTGAAACCTACCCTAGCCAAACCTACCCAAGCTTTAGCAAACCTAACATAACCAAACCCAACGTACACAAACTTTTCCTAACCTAACATAACGGTACCTAACATAACATGACCTAACCTAACCTATCTAACCTAGTTTAACATAACCCCACCAATCCTAACCTAATTTAATCAAACCTAACCTAAGATCACCTATCCTAACCTAACCTATCGTAAGCTAACCTATCCTAACCTGATATAACATATCCTAACCTGACCTGACCTGACCGGACCTGACGTTAGCTGAACTGACCTGACCTGACCTGAACTGACCTGACGTGACCTGACCTGTCCTGTCCTGACCTGACCTGCCCTGACACGACCTGGCTTTACCAGACCTGGATTCATCTGACCCGAACTGGAATGGCCTATCCTGACCTGATCTGCACGGAACTGACCCGTCATGACCTGACCTGACCTGACCTGATCTGACCTGACATAACCGGACTTGACCTAACATAATCTTGCAAAACCTAACTTAACCTATCCTAGCCAGTCCTACCCAAACCTCACCTAGCATAACGTAACCTAATCAAACACAATGTTGCAAAACCTATCCTCACCTAAAGTAACCAAGCTTTACAATACCTACCATAGGCAAGCATAAATTAACCTAACCTACCCATTCGTAACGTCACGTAACCAAACTTAATCTAAAACTATCTAACTCAACCTAACCTACCCAAACATAACCTAACCTAACCCGATCTGACCAGGCCTGGCCTGACATGACCTGACATCACCTGACCTCACCTGACCTCAGCTGACCTCACCTGACACCACACGGTATGTCCTAGCCTGCACGGACTTGAACTGATCTTACCTGTCCTGCCCTTACCTGGCCTGGCCTGGCCTGAT
>NW_016972091.1:0-975 GCF_001483705.2 Eufriesea mexicana
GTTACGTTGGGACAGGTTGCGTTCGGTTAGAAAGTGTTAGGCCAGGTTTAGTTGGGTTCGCTACAACTTTTGTGCTGTACACTGCTATTTGGTGGATTTCTGTGCTCAACTGTGCCCTAGTACGTCCTGCTTGGCTCTGGGGAGGGCAGCAATAGCGTTCCCGGCAAGTTACCATGATTTAGGCTATGTTTGGTTGCGTTACGGTTGCTTATGTTAGGAGAGGTTAGCTCTGACATTAGTGTTATTGTCTTTTATTCGAATAATTTCTGCGCCCTGCATTGCTCCATTATTTTTAGCTCGGCACAAGGAAGGGCAGCAATAGTGTTCTCGGCACGTTTGGCTCAGTTATGCTACGTTTGGTTATGTTAGGTTTGGTCATGTTAGGAGACGATAGCTTTGACTTTAATGCTATACTCTGCTATTAGGTGGATCTCAGCGCCCTTCAGTACTCTAGTATTATCGGCTTGGCCCTGGGAAGGCCAGCATGTGTGATCTCGGCGCGCTATGTTGATACGGGTTACGTTCGGTTAGTCTGGGTTAGGCTAAGCTTGTGCAGGATATCTTGAACTTTTGGGCTGTACACTGCTATTCGGTGGATTTCTGCAATCTACTGTGCCCTAGTATGTCCTGCTTGGTTGCGCGGAGGGCAGCAATAACGCTCCAGGCAAGTTATGTTGAGCTAGGCTAGGTTCGGCTATGTTCTGTTGGTTCGGGTTAGGTTTCGGTAGCTTTGACCTTTCTGATAAGCACAGTGATTCGATGGATTTTTTCTACTCTCCACTAATGTATTCTGCTTGGGTCTGGGGGGGGGGAGGAGCAGTGGCCAAAGCACGTTCGTTTGAGTCATGTTACGTTCGGTTATATTACTTATGGTTAGGTTAGGTGTGGGTGGCTTTGACTTTAGTGCTATAGTCTGCTATTAGGTGGATACCCGCCCCCTCCAGTGCTATAACATTCTCAGCTTGGCTCTGGGAA
>NW_016972092.1:0-551 GCF_001483705.2 Eufriesea mexicana
GCGCCCATAGAAACATCCCTCCTTATTTATGCATGAAAGTTAGCTCACCACGATATTAGTCGAGAATGTCAATAAAATTGAATCTTCCTGCCAGATTATGTAGCATTACGATAGCTATCGATCGCCATTAGAATATTTCGTTATTATCTATACAAGAATGTTATTTCACAACGATATAAGTCGAAGTTGTCAATAAAAATGGATCCTCAAGCCAGATCCTATAGCATTGCAATCGCTGCACTATATTCTTTCCTCCTCATTTATGCAAGAAAGTTAGCCCACGACGATATTAGTCGGAGATGTCAATAAAATTCAGTTTTGCAGCAAGTTTCTATAGCATTGCAATGGTTATAGCACGCCAGTAGAATCTTTCCCCTTGATATATGCAAGAAAGATAGGTCACCACGATATTAGTCGAAAATTTAAATAAAATGGTATTTTCCAGCCTGATATTATAGCATTGCAATGGCAATAGCGCGCCCATAGAGTCTTCCCTCCTTATTTATGCAATAAAATTAGGTCACCACGATATTAGCCGAAAATGTCATTAA
>NW_016972093.1:0-333 GCF_001483705.2 Eufriesea mexicana
AGGGTAAAAAAAACAAAGAAAAATGTGTTATACTTATTTATGTCCTTTTATTGTTTTGTTTCTTCCGCCCAACGGGTCACGTGGTTTTCCATTCGGCAGTTTCGATCAGCGCCATCTATTGTTTGGCTCCAAATGCACCAAAAGTGATAGGAATATAGAATAGGCAAGGAGGTCGACGATGTTCTGGTCACGTGGTAGACAAGGACAGAGGGAGGATAGACAAGGATAGAATGACTCCGGCAGTGAAAAATTATTAATTACTCCATTTTAGTAAACAATTTGTGAACCTTTATAATTTCGTTGCAAAGCTGGAACTTCAGGCTACATTCCTAT
>NW_016972094.1:0-229 GCF_001483705.2 Eufriesea mexicana
CAATGGCAAATACAGCCATCGTCTTGCCAGAGAATAAGTCTATTCAAAATCTATAAACTGTCATAGCTTGGCGATTAGATCGCCTAACTCCTTCAATCCAATTGCAAGAACAGCCATCTACTTGCCAGAGAATAGGTCTGTTCGATATCTATAACCTGTTATAGCTTGGTGAATAGATCGCCTAACGCCTCCAATCCAATGGCAAGTACAGCCATCTACTTGCCAGAGA
>NW_016972094.1:284-1311 GCF_001483705.2 Eufriesea mexicana
ACGCCTTCAGTACAATTGCAGGTACAGCCATCTAATTGCCAGAGTATAGGTCTATTCAAGGTCTGTAGCCTGTTATAGCTCAGTGAATAGATCGCCTAACGCCTTCAATCTAATGGCAAGTACAGCAATCTAGTTGCCAGGGTATAGGTCTATTCAAAATCTATAGCATCTTATACCTTGGTGAATAGATTGTCTAACGCCTTCAATCCAATGCAAGTACAGCCATCTACTTGGCAGGGAATAGGTCTATTCAAAATCAATAACCTCTTATAGCTTGGTGAATAGTTGGCCTAACGCCTTCAGCCCAATGGCATGTACAGCCATCTACTTGCCAGAGAAAAGGTCTATTCAAAATCTATAACCGGTTATAGCTTGGTGAATAGATCGCCTAACGCCTTCAGTACAATGGCAGGTAAAGCCATCTAATTGCCAGAGTATATGTCTATTGAAGATCTATAGTCTGTTATAGCTCAGAGAATAGATCGCCTAACGCCTTCAATCTAATGTCAGGTACAGCAATCTGGTTGCCAGGGTATAGGTCAATTCAAAATCTATAGCATTTTATACCTTGGTAAATAGATCGTCTAACGCCTTCAGTCCAATTGCAAGTACAGCCATCTACTTGCCAGAGAATAGGTCTATTCAAAATCAATAACCTGATATAGCTTGGTGAATAGATGGCCTTACGCACTTCAGCCCGATGGCAAGAACAGCCATTTACTTGCCTGAGAATAAGTCTATTCAAAATCTATAAGCTGCCATAGCTTAGGGATTAGATCGCCTAACGCCTTGAATCCGATGGCAAGTACAGTCATCTACTTGCCAGAGAATATGTCAATTCAAAATCTATATTCCGTAATAGCATGGTGAATATATCGCCTAGCGCCTTCAATTCAATTGCAAGTACAGACATCTACTTGCCAGACAATAGGTCTATTCAAAATATATAACCAGTTATAGCTTCGTGTGTAGATCGCCTAAAGCGTTCAACCCAACGGCAGGTACAGCCATCTACTTGCCAGAGAAT
>NW_016972095.1:0-603 GCF_001483705.2 Eufriesea mexicana
ATGTCAAGGATATACCATCCTAACCCGACCTAATCTAACCTAACCTGACCAAACACAACCTACGCCAACCTAACGTGCCTAGACCACTTTTGCTGTCTTCCGCAGAGCCAAACAGAACGTACTAGAGCACAATAAAGTGCACAAACCCGCCGATTAGCAGTGTATGACGCAAAAGTCATAGCTACCCTCCTTACCTAACAAATCGTAACGTAATCAAAGGTAACCTAACTTAACCTAACGCGACGCGACAACCTTTGCTGGCATCCCCAGAGCCAAGCAGAATATATTAGAGGAGCGTAGAGCGCAGAAGTCCATTGACCGCAGTGTATTGCGGAAAAGTCAAAGCTGCCCAAACATAACCCAAGCAAATGAGACCTCACCAAACGCAGCCCAACCCATCCTAACATGGCGAGACCACTATTCTGTCCTCCCCACAGTTGAGCAGAGTATAGTAGATCACGGCAGAGCGCAGAAATCAATAGAATTGGAGTGTATAGCACAACAGTCAAATCTGTCATAGCCCAAACTAACCAAACGTATCATAACCAGACATAACAAATCTCCACCTAACCGTCCGACAACACTAATGCTGACCTACCCATT
>NW_016972096.1:0-761 GCF_001483705.2 Eufriesea mexicana
GGAGGCAGGCAACGGCGGTCTCCGCCCGATACGTTGAGCTACGCTTCTTTCGCCTAGGATAGGTTATGTCAGGCTAGGTTAGGATATCTTAGATCTTTGTGCTTTGCACATCAGTGCGGCGGCTCTCTGCGACCTCCTGTGCACTAATATATTCTGCTTTACACTGGGGCTGTCAGCAATAGTGGTGCAGACACGTTAGGCTTAGCTATGTTACGCTTGGTTATGTTACGTTTTGTTAGGTTAGTAGAGGGCTGCTTCGGCCTTTGCGCTATACACTGCTATTCGGTGGATTTCTGCGCTCTCCATTGCTCTACTATACCCAGCTCGACTCTGGGGAGGCCAGCAAGAGAGGCCTCGGCACGTTAAGTTGCGTTACGCTATGTTTGGATAGGTTATGTTGGCTACTCTGGCCCTCGTGGTATACACTGCTATTCGGAGCGTGCTTGCGCTCTACTGCGCTCTACTACATTCTGAGTGGCCCTGGGGATTCTAACGATAGTGGCCACGGCTCGCCATGTTGAGTTAGGCTTCGTTTTGCCAGGTTATATTCGTTTCGGTTACGTTTGGGTGCCTATGACTTTTCTGCTATACACGGCGATTCCATGCATTTCTGCGCTCTACCCTCCTCTAATATGTTCAGCTAGACCCTGAACATGAGGAGGACAGCAATAGATGTCTCGAAAGGTTAGGAAGCGGTAGGTTGCGTTAGGTTACGTTACGCTTGGCTATGTTAGGATAGGGCAGCTTCGGCTTTTGTGCTA
>NW_016972097.1:0-590 GCF_001483705.2 Eufriesea mexicana
GCTTGGTTCTGGGGGGCAGCAACAGTGTTCTCGCCACGTTATGTTGATTTAGGTTACGTTTGGCTGTTTCCTTTGGTTAGCTTAGGATAGGGTAGCTTCGACTTATGTGCTGTATACTGATATTCGGTGGATTTCTGCGCTCTGCATTGCTCAATTATAAACTGGTTGGCTCCGCGGAGACCGGTAATAGTGGTCGCAGTACGATAGATTGGTGTGGGTTGCGTTCGGCTATGATAGAGTTTGTTATGTTTGTAGAGGATAGCTTTGACCTTTGCCCTGTAAACTGCTATTCGGTGGATTTTGAGCGCTCAGCTGTGCTTTAATATCTTCCGCCTGGAATGGGGGAGATGGGCAGCAATGGCGGTCTCAACACATTAGGCTTAGATAAGTTTCGTTGGTTATGTTATGTTTGGCTAGGTTAGGATAGGAAGGCTGCAACTGTTGTGCTATACACTGCTACTCTGTGGATTACTGCGCTCTACATTGCTCTAGTATGCTCTGCTTGGCTCTGGAGAGGACAGCAATGCTGGATTCGGCACTTTAGTTTGAGTTATGCTATGATTGGTTACGTTTCGTTTGGCTAGGTTAGG
>NW_016972098.1:0-304 GCF_001483705.2 Eufriesea mexicana
TTCATTCACCCACCCATCCAAAATCCATCTAACCGTTCATCCATCCATCCATACATCCTTACACATATACAACCATACATACATACATCCATACGTTGATACGTCCATCCATACATCTATCCATCCATACATCCATCTATCGACAAAGCCATCCGTCCATAAAACCATCCTTCCATACATCCGTACATTCATACGTCCACCCACCCATACATCTATCCATCCATACATCCATCCCTCCATTCATCCATCCATTCAGACATCCATACATCCATACATATACACATCCATGCATCCATACATCCGT
>NW_016972099.1:0-572 GCF_001483705.2 Eufriesea mexicana
ACGCTGTGCGCTAGCATACTCTGCTTGGCTCTGTGGAGGCCAGAAATAGTGGTATCGGCACTTCAGGTTGAGCTATGTCACTTCTGGTTATGCCTCGTGATTTGAGGTTAGGACAGGATAGTTTAGGCATCTACGCCATACACTGCTATCCTGCAACTTTCGCGCTGTACGACGTTCTAATATTCACTGCTTGGCTCTGTTGAGGCCAGCGACAGTGGTCTCGGTGCGTTAGCTTTAGTTAGCCTACGCTTGCGTATGGGAGGTTTGGTTATGTTAGGGCAGAGTATCTAAGATTTTCGTACCATTCACTACCATTCGGTTGATGTCTGCGCCCTACTGCGCTCCAATATGTTCTCCGTGGCTCTGGTCCGGCGAACAATAGTGGTCGTGGCACGTAATTTTGTGTTAGGTTATGTTTGGTCAAGTTAGGCTAGGCTATGTTTGGTCAGGATTGCTTTGATTATCGTGCTATTCTCTAGTTTCTGTGGTCTGCTGTGTTCTATTGTATGCTGCTTGGCTATGGTTAGTCCAGGGGCAGTGGTCGCTGCAAGGTATGTTGAGATATGTTACGT
>NW_016972100.1:0-622 GCF_001483705.2 Eufriesea mexicana
TAGCTCAGTTGAGACCGGAAATAGTGGTCGCGGCGCGCTAGTTTCAGTTAGCTGACGCTTGGTTACGTTAAGGTTGCGTAGATTCGGAGAGGATTGCATTGACTTTTGTGCAATAGTCTTCTATGAGGTGGATACCTGCTCCCTACACTGCGCTAATGTTTTCAGCTGGCTCTGGAAAGGACAGCAATAGTGGCCTCGGCAAGTTGTGATGAATGCTTTCACGCCCGGGTAGGCTAGGTTAGGCTAAGTTTGGCTAGGATAGCCTTAACTTTTCTGCTTTACACAGCTATACGGTAGAATTCAGCTCTCAATTATGCTGCAGTACGTCCTGCTTGTCTCTGGGGACGGCAGCAATACCATTCTCGGCAAGATAGACTGAGTGAGGCTATGTTTGGTTATGTTCTGTTCCTTTGAATTAGGTTCGAGTATCTTTGGCCTTCCTGATATACACAGCGGTTATATGGATTTCTAAGTCTACTCTCCACTAATGTGTTCTGCTTGGCTTTGGGGGGCACGGCGGCCGCGGTAGGTTAGGCGAAGATAGCTTACGTTTGGTTATGTTACGTTTGCTTCGATTAGGACAGGATAGCTTTGACTTCAGTGCTATAGTCTGCTATTAGGT
>NW_016972101.1:0-266 GCF_001483705.2 Eufriesea mexicana
AAAAGGTTATAGATTTTGAATAGACCTATTCTCTGGCATGTAGGTGGAGATACCTGCCATTGGGTTGAAAGCGTTAGGCGATCTATTCTCTGAGCTATAACAGATTATAGATCTTCAATATTCCCATTCTCTGGCAAGTAGATGGCTGTACTTGACATTGGATTGATGGCGGTAGGCGATCTATTCACCATGCTTTAACAGATTATAGATCTTGAATAGCCCTATTCTCATGCAAGTAGATGGCTGTACTTGCCATTGGATTGAAG
>NW_016972102.1:0-484 GCF_001483705.2 Eufriesea mexicana
CAGAGTAGAGCGTATAAATCCACCTAACAGCAGTGTATATCACAACGGTCGGAGCTACCTAATCCTAACATAACCAAACGTAACAAAATCGAACGCAACCTAACCCAGACTAACATGCCGAGACCAATACTGTTGTCCACACTAGAACCAAGCAGAACACACTAGAGCACAGTAGAGCGCAGAAATCGGCCAAACACCAGTCTATACCACGAGAGTCAAAGGAAAACAAACCTATCCCAAGCTAAGCTAACGTAGCCTAACCAAACGTACCCTAACTAAATAAAACGTGCCGAGAACGCTATTACTGCTCTCCCCAGGGCCGAACAGAGTACAATAGAGCAACGTAGAGCGCAGAAATCGTCCCAGCGGCGTAATATGCCACAAAAGTCATAGCCATAATGTCTTAACCTACCCAATCGTGACATTATGAAACGTATTATAACGAAGCCTATCGTGACATGACCACTAATGATGTCCGTCCGAG
>NW_016972103.1:0-633 GCF_001483705.2 Eufriesea mexicana
ATCACTATAGTCTCGGAGAACGTATTGGGGGATAGTAGAGCGCCAAAATCTGTAGAATCGTAGCGTATGGCGCAAGAGTGACCGCTATGCAAATCTAACGCAGGCTAACATAACATGAGCAAATGCAGCATAGCTCAGCATAACGTGTCGCGTCCACTTGTTCCGGCATCCCCTGTGCCAAGCAGAGAATGGTAAAGCCCAGAAGAACACAGAAACACAACGAATAGCAGTGCATGGCACGCAAGTCAAAGCTATCTTCACCGAAATTAACCTCGCCTAGCCAACTCAAACGAATTGCAGCTCAACATAGCGCGACCAGACCAATATTGAGTGCCACCGCAGAAGCAAGCAGAACTTGGTAGAGCACAGTAGGAGGCAGAAATCCACCGAATAGCAGTGTATAGCACAAGAATCGTGGATATCAGAAATAGCCAAATGTAAGAAACACAAACGTAACATTTCAAAATCCAGCTTTGCGTGATTACTATTGCTGGCCTCCACAGAGCCAATCAGAAAATATTAGGACACAGTAGAGCGCAGTTATCCGCGGGCAGCTGTGCATAGCGCAAGGTGGAAGGTACCCTAACCTAACCTGACCTAAACTACCCCATCCAAAAGTAGTGTAACTCAACA
>NW_016972104.1:0-708 GCF_001483705.2 Eufriesea mexicana
GTTGGGTCACGTTACGCTCAGTTGGGTTCCATTAGGCCAAGTTTGGTTAGGAGAGCTTCAACTCTTGAGCTGTACGCTGCTACACGGTGGATTCCTACGCTCTACTCTGCTCTATTATGTCCTGCTTTGCTCTGGGGAGGGCAGCAATAGCGGCCGCGGAACGTTAGTTTGATCTTGGTTAAGTTTGGTTATGTTACGATTGGTTAGGTTAGGAAACGAAGCTATGACCGTAGTGCTAGAGTCTGCTGCTATTGGTATATAGGCCGCCTGCAGTGCTCGAAAGCCTTCGGCTTGGCTCTGGGATTGCCAGCAATGGTGTCGTCGGCACGTTACTTTGAGGCAGGTTACGTTCGAATAGGTTGAGTTAGGCTATGGGTGGTTAGGATAGATTCAACTTTCGTCCTGTACACAGCGATGTGGTGAACTTCTGCGCTCCACTGTGCACTAGCGTGCCCTGCGTGGCTCTGGTATAGACAGAAACAGCGGTCTCGGCACGTTAGGCTAGGTTACGCTATATTTGGTTAAGTCCTGTTGGTTTGTGTTTGGTTTGTGTAGCTTAGACTTTTGTGATATACACTCCCTTTCTATGGATTTCTGCGTTCTACTCACGTCTAGTGTGTTCTGCTTGGCTCTGGGGAGGCCAGAAATACTAGTAGCGGCACGTTAAGTTGTGTTAGGCTATGTTTGGGAATGTTACGTTTGGCCTGG
>NW_016972105.1:0-470 GCF_001483705.2 Eufriesea mexicana
CCTAACCTAACCAAACCTAACGTAACCTAATCTAACATAACCTAACCTAACCGAACCTAACCTGACCCAAGACAACTTAACCTAACATTACCTAACCTCACAAAACCTTACGTAACATACATAACGTAACCTAACCTAACAAAACCTAACACAACCTAACCTAACCTAACCTAACGTAACCTAACCTAACCTAACCTAACCTACCGTAACCTACCCCAACATAACCTAACTTTACCTAACTTATCCAAATGTAACATAATCTAACCTAACCTATACTCACCTAACCTAACCTAACCTAACTTAACCTAACCTCACAGAACCTAACGTAACCCACATAACCTTCATTTACCTATTCGAACACAATCTGACGTAACGTAACCTAACCTAGCATGAACTGAACTGATCGCACCTGACCGAACCTAACCTAACCTAACCTGATCTAACCTAACCTAACCAAACCTGACCTTGCC
>NW_016972106.1:0-523 GCF_001483705.2 Eufriesea mexicana
GCTGGCCAATAGAATCTTACCTCCTTATTTATGCACGAAAGTTACCGCACATCGATATTAGTCGAAACTGTTACTAAAATTCAATTTTCGAGGCAGATTCTATAGGATTGCATTGGCTATAGATTGCCAATAGAGTCGTTCCTCCTTATTTATGCAAGAAGGTTACCACACTACGATATAAGTCGAAATTGTTAATAAAATTGAATTTTCGAGACAGATTCTGTAGCACTGCAATGGCTACAGCGTGCCAATAGAATCTTTCCTCCTTATTTATGCATGGATGTCTGCTCAACACGATACTAGTCAAAAATGACAATAAAATTGAATTTTCCTTCCAGATACTATAGAACTGCAATGGCTATAGCTGTCCAATAGAATCTTACCTCCTAAATTATGAAAGGAAGTCACCTCAACACGATATTAGTCGAAAATGTCATTAAAATTGTATTTTCGAGGCAGGTTCTATAGCATTGTAATGGGTATAGCGTGCCGATAGAATCTTTCGTCCTTATTAATGCAAGGA
>NW_016972107.1:0-258 GCF_001483705.2 Eufriesea mexicana
GGCTTATGTTACGATTGCCCAGGCTAGGAGAGGTTTGCCTCGACTTCAAAGCTATCGTCTGCTGTTAGGTGGATTTCTGCGCCCTACGTGGATCCAATTGTTTCAGATTGTCTCTGGGAGGGCCAGCAATTGGTGGTCTCGGCACGCTACGTCGAGTCCTGTTGCGTTCGGTTAGGTTGGGTCAGATTTAGTTTGGTAATCATAAGTTCAACTTTAGTGATGCACACTGATATATAGTGGATTTCTGCTTTCTACTCG
>NW_016972108.1:0-811 GCF_001483705.2 Eufriesea mexicana
CTTTCTTGCATAAATAGGGAGTAAAGATTCTATTGGCGTGCTACTACCATTGCAGCGCTACAGTATCTTGCTGGAAAATCCAATTTTACTGACATTTGGACCAATATCGCTGTGAGCCACCTTTCATGCGTAAATAAGGGGGAATAATTCTATTGGCGTGCTATAGGCATTACAATGCTACAGAATCTTGCAGCAAAATTCAATTTTATTGATATTCTCGGCTAATATCGTGGTGAGCTATCTTCCTTGCATAGGTAAGGTGGCAGGATACTTTTGGCGTCCTATATCCATTGCAATGCTGTAGAATCGGGCTGGAAAGTTCAATTATATTGACAGTTTCGACTAATATCGTGGTGAGCTATCTTTTTGGCGTAATTAAGGATGGTAGATTCTATTGGCGTGCTATAGCCAATGCATTGCTGTAGTTTCTGGCTGCAAAATTCAATTTCATTGACATTTACGACTAAAACCGTGGTGACCAAACTTCCTTGCATAAGTAAGGGGGACAAATATTATTGGCTTGCTATAGCTTTTGCAATGCTTTGGACTGTGGCAGGAAAATTCAATTTTACTGACATTTTCGACTAATATCTTGATGAGCCTCCTTTCTTGCACAAAAAGGAGGAGGAATACTATTGACGTGCTATAGCCATTGCAATGATATAGAATGTGGTTGGAAAATGGAAATTTATTGACATTTTCGACTAATACCATGGAGAGCAACCTTACTTTCATAAATAAGGAGGATGGATTCAATTGGAGTGCTATAGGCATTGCAGTCCTGTAGAATCTGGCTGGAAAATTCAATTTT
>NW_016972109.1:0-905 GCF_001483705.2 Eufriesea mexicana
CCCGCCAGGTTAACTTGATTTAGGCTACGTTTGCTTATATTACGTTTGGTAAGGTTAGGATGTAATAGCGTTGACTTTTAAGCTATATGCTCCTTTTCGGTAAATTTCTGTGCTCTACTGTGCTCTAGTATTCTCTGCTTGTCTCAGGGGATGCCAGCTATAGTGGTCTCGGCAAGTTACGTTCAGTTAGGCTTCGTTCGGTTAGGTTAGGCTGTGTCGGGGTCAGGTTGGTATATATTTGACTTTTGTGTCTTTCACTGCAATTCGGCGCATTTCTTCGCTCTACTTTGCTCTGTCATCTTCTAAACGGCTCTGTGGATGTCAGCAATGGTGGTCTAGGTACGTTAGGCATAGTTAGTTTAGGTTTGGTTATGTAACTTTGGGTTAGGTTAGCCTAGCATTGGTTTGACTTTTGGACTCTAAGCTGCTGTTCCGTGCATGTATGCTCACTACCGTGATCCAATATTATCCGCTTTCCTTTGCCGAGGCCTGAAATTGTGGCCGCGGTGCGTTAGGTTGCGTTAAGTTATGTTTGGTTAGGTTCGGTTCGTTTGGATTAGCTTAGGGTAGTTTTGAATTCTGTCCCGTACTCTGTAGTGCAGTGGTTTTCAGCACTCTACTGTGCTCTAGTATGTTCTGCTTCGCTATGGGGACGATAGTAACTGTGGTCTCGGCACGCTAGGTTGAGATACTATACGTTTGGCTATGCTACGTTAGCTTCTCTTAGGATTGGCCTGTTTTTACTTTTCTGCTATACACTGCGATTCTATGGATTACTGCGCTCTGCTCTTCTCTAACACGTTCTGGCCGAATCTGTGGAGGCCAGCTAGATCGGTCGCCGTGCGATAGATGCGTTAGGTTAGGTTTGGCTATGTTACGCCTGGTAAGGTTAGGAAAGGATGGAT
>NW_016972110.1:0-663 GCF_001483705.2 Eufriesea mexicana
CTAACCTGACCTGACCTGACCTACCCTTACCAGACTTGACCTGACCTGACATGACCTGACTTGCCCTGGGCTGACCTTACCTGCCCTGGCCTGACCTGTCCCGACCTGCCCTGACCTGACCTTACCAGACCTGACCTTGCCCTGACCTGCCCTGAGCAGACCTGACCCTAACTTGCCTTACCTGACCTGACTTGACCTGACCTGACCTGCCCTTGCCTGACATGAACTGACCCGATCTGACGTGACCTGACCTGACCGGACTGATCTGACCTGACCTGTACTGACCTGACCTGACCTGGCCTGACCTGGCCTACCCATACCAGACTTGACCTGACCTGACATGACCTGACATGACCTGACCTGAGCAGACTGACCTGTCCTGACCAGGCCTGACCTGACCTTACCTTATCTGACCTGACCTGACCTGACATGACCTGATCTAACTTGACCCGACCTAAAAAACTGACCTGAACTGACAGCATCTGACCTGACATGACCTGACCTGACATGAACTGACCTGACCTGACCCGACCTGACCTGATCTAACCGGAAATACCTGAACTGACGTGACCAGATATGATCTGGTCTGGCCTGACCTTTCCAGACTTGACATGACCTGACATGACCCGACCTGACCTGACCTGATCTGACCTGACCTGACCT
>NW_016972111.1:0-4314 GCF_001483705.2 Eufriesea mexicana
GCGCGCCTCCGGCCAATTCGAAATCACATTAAGTCCGTCTCAATGCGTCCAGTCAAAACTCCAATTTAAAAGTTCCCTGCCAGGGCCGCAGTTCTGGCACTCCCCGATCGACCGGAATTAGAAATACCGAAAATAGTTCTCAGTCGATCGGCCACCGACTAATTCCAGCCTTCCATCGTGTATACGCTTGAGAGCGTGTGTGCACGCGGGTATGTGCAAGAGTTAGGTTAGGTGCCGTACATGGCCGCCGACCGGAGCGCCACTGTCCACCATTTTGTCGAATTCTTCGCAGCTCCGCGTAAGTACGACGCAGACGTCTTTCGCATTTGCTATAATTGTGCTAAAATAACTGGGCAGTGGATTTGTATGAATATGGATGTATATATGTATATATATTAGAAAATTCAATTTTATTGATATTTTTTACTAATATCGTGGTGAGCTAATTTTTTTACATAAATAAAGAGAAAAATTCTATTGAATTGCTATAGCCATTTCGATTCAATAGGATTTGACTGAAAAATTCAATTTTAATATATATTTGTAAAATAAATCTGGTTACATTAGTATCTCTTACATGACTGACTTGTGGAGCTAGCATAAGCTGTTGGCTCCTAGAAGAGAACATTTTAGAATAATAACAATAGTCATGATAATTCTACACAGATTTCGTGTGTCATCTAATCATTAATCCTAATTATCCAAATATCATTTCCCATCATATCTTGTTTATAGTTAGCTGTACTAACAGCATTGATTAACGTAATCCTGTCTTCGGGGGATCATTGATGCGATATAGTCCTCCGAATCTTTGAAAAATTCCGCCATTTTGTCGAGTCTATGACGATCGAAAGAAATATCTCGGTTATTTGGCCAGTGAGAAGGTAATATACGTGGTATTTGCGTTTTTGACGATGTAGAATTACCTTAATCGAATTTACCTTATTTAATTTATTTACCTTATTATTAATATTATTTAGCTCACTTAATACCTTAATCGAATTTACAAAATTAAGGAAAGTTTCGCTTAATTTTTGGAAATCAAGGTATAGATGTTCCTAAATTTTTTAAATTCGGTGAAAATAAATTGTGAAGCTATTTGTAAGAAGAATCTTATACAGATAAACAGTCCGTATAATTAATATTGCAATATCATCTTTGAGATAAACGTAAAGAATAAATTATAGAAACATGAAAATTTATTTTCTAATTAAACCTCGCTTTCTTTGTTCCTGAAAATTCTGAGCGACGTGGGAAATTTAATTTTTAGAACTGACGAATAGAATTTTGGAAAATTCACTTCTTTGTTAGGAAAATTTGATTCACGACCGCATGAAATATTTTGGCTTCCTCTAAAAATTCTAAAATTCATTTCCCACTCTATTCCGCTATCCCAACGAAAGAAACACGTTTGCGAGTTTTCAACGAAATTTCAATTTTCGATCAAAATATCGTCACAATTCCTCTAAACCTCAATGGCCAAAAAATTTCTTCCAACAACGATATTTAATCCTCGAAAATGACCGAGCAAACGTTCACAAATCTCGGGAAATTCAGTAAAAATAACGCGAAATTCTTGCCCCCTTTCCGTTCCACGGGTTCAATTCGGTAACCTCGTTAAACTCCGCTTCCCTCCTGCTGTGTTCCCGCGCACTCGTCGGAATCTCGTTTCGGAGTAGCGGTTTTTTCCTGCCTGGCCACGTGTTTCCTTCAAAGAGGAGCGAGATCCTTGCCGAAAGTTGATTCCTGATTCATCTCGGAGGACCATTATTCCCGCGACTGTTAGCCACATGGAGGAAAAATGGCCGGATACACGGGGCCATATCGACAAAGGCACAAAGACGTCAGCCAACTAAGGTACGTAATCCGATGAGCCACGCGATGGTCGACGTGGCTGCGAAACGTCTCCCAGGGACACGAAATAAATAACGAATTTACTACGAAATTTACGGGCCCGTTCTTTCGACCCGGTCCCCCCTAAACACTGTCAAAGAAAACGCGAGGACCACGTTTCGACGAGGGTAGTAGAATCCGGGGAATTCTGATCCCCGCGAAGAGAGGTTGATGCCCGGTTAATCCCCGGAAGCTGGAGCGTGTAACAACGGCCGTGCATCGAAGGTAAAATATGTAAAAAGTTTGCTGGCCGTGGAAAGGAGCACAGCCGAGGGTAGCAATGGGGTGGCAAAGCGGCGGAGACGGGAAAGAAAGATTCGAGGAGTCGGAGAACAGGAGGTAGGTTGTTTTCTGGGTAAACATAAATCCGACGTCGAAATAAGTTTAAAATTGCCGCGTAATCCACAGGACCAGCGAGCAGTGAAGTCAGCTGCGGGGAAGTTTCTTTGCTCTGGACGGTGGCCTGGCCGAGAGGGACGTTAGGTGCCCCGCTGCTGGAGCAGCGTCTGGAATATTTTTCCAACCACCGGGACGACGGTGGAGAAAGGAATCTCATTAATTCCCTCTGCCTGAGACGACGGCCGTCAAAAGTTTCCGCGCGACTCGACGACGAGGACGGGGACGTCGGCGTGCGAGGCTGAAAGTTGCCTGGATCGTGTCCCGTCCGTCGCTTTCGTCCCGACTCGTTCGATAAAAGGCACACACAACCACCGCCGGCTCTAATTTTCCCCGATCGTAATTGAATCCTCGATCCTGTAACGAACGGGTTACTTTTCTTCCCTCGTCCCGCCGGGTAATCGGCGATCGGTCATCGCTCGACGTTATTGCTTCTCGGGCTTCGCCCTTTTCGATATTTCGTTTCGCCGGTGTAATTCGTTTGTTCTTCCATCGAGCGACCTGGTCCGCGGCCCTTGTAATGGAACGACGATAAATTCGATTCTCCTCGGCCGATTGAAATATCGAAGATATTCGATGGACGCTTTAATCGCCGCGCTCTCCGCGCAGGAGACCTTCGCCGGAGCGTGAAAATCGTTTCTGAATATGTTGAATTATTTATCGATCGACGGATAACGGGCTACGCGGCGGGGATAGCGCGATTATGCAAGAAAATTTACCGTACAGGCGGTTTACGAGCTACTCGAACAACGGTGGTAATTGCCGGCGTGATTGCCGCTGAACGACCCTCGCGGTACCGGCTGCATTTTTCACGATCACACGGATCGAGAAATTCGATTACAAACGACGACATACTAGCCGGCCGAGGCAATTAAATCGAAAATAATTGGTCTGCCCTGGGTCCACGTGGGTCATTCGACTTTCTAACGTTACGAACGATACATTATCGAGTGCTTCCGCCGCGGCGTACGCATTAATCCCGCGTAGAACCGCAACAAATTAAATCCATCGAGCCAGTAAATCCCCTGGAAGACGCATCGCGTACCTTGGCCGGGGCACATTAAATACAGTTACCTAACCATCCGAGATAGAATCGTCCGTGGCCTTTGCAGGGATCAACGATCTAGCGGAACCGAGGCGTGGTTGATGGATAATGAAGACGAAGGTGCAAAGGTCCATCATGGCTAGCCGTGCTATTAGACTATCGATGTATTAAGAGCCGATCGGTGCAAAGGAATTGGTCGTTTCGCTATGTACGCCTGTGTGTAACCAGCACGCGGCGCTCCGAGGAGCATGACTCGACCGATGATGTTGTACACGCTTCGAGGATCGATACCGGCTTCGATCGTTCGCTGTAAATTTCGAGTAGGACGTGTCAACAAGCCGATACTCGTGTTTAATTGTCCGATCGATTGCGTGCAGCTGGTGTTGAAAGAGTCGGCGATACTGCAACCCAAGGAGCTGATTACGCGCGTAACCGCGCGCATGGTGAATCGCGCAGCGGATTATGATTGCTTTCCGCGTGAATCGAGGATTCCTTTGGCACGGACAGATCCTCGGCACGCGATAAATCCGACGTCGGTAATCGGAAGATTGCTGGGAGCTTTATTTACGCTACGACTAACTCGTGCTAGCTATGGTAAAATAGGTAAATGGAGGTATAATGCAAGATAAGACGCGTTTCAGGTGGTGCAATCGATTCTACGCGAAAAAATAAGTCGAAAAACGAAAAGGTGGAACAACATTTTTACGTACGAAGCTTCGTTTCCGGGGAAATTCAGCTCAAATATTTGACGGTTTGCGCCACGTGTGCGTAGCCATATTGACAGATCGATGTTTGCTGATCGTGGTGGGGGGAATAATGCGGTGTGACCGATGCAAAACGATTTATTACGTTGGAAATATTTATAAAGACAAATGCCAGTGCAGTAACTGCTTACGGCGAGATCCGCTAGATGGAGCCGTCGTTAGGCGTACGTTTAACAGTTTGCGCCACGTAAATGTTTCGAGTCGATTTCCTCCAAA
>NW_016972112.1:0-587 GCF_001483705.2 Eufriesea mexicana
TATCGAATCACGTACGTCGTCAAGTAAAAAATTGTATAAGAATGTTGCGCAAGGAGCCAGCTACGCGATACAGTTATAAAAGTTTATAGATTAATCACAGAAATTGCATAATTTGTTAATTTCCCAATTATTCCCCAATAATTCCCAATCGCTAATATGGTCTTCTTTCCTCTTTTTATTTGGAGGTCCAGGAGGTTCAACAGCTAATTATGAGCTTAATTTTGGATCAGTTAAATGATCATGAGCTGATTTGCTCGTGCCACTAGACTTTTTATTTAATATCGCAGATTCTTCTTCATCTTCCTCTGCTTTTTTGCCAAATGATAAAAGATTGAAATTTCTGTAACAAAATTTTTCATTACAAAAAATAATACTATCATAGATAAATGCTACAAACATATATGATTTTTACTTTACCCATTCTGTTTTAGTTTTTAAACTGAGTTTACTCCTTCACTTTCCTGTACTATTATCCTTGGTAGAATATCAGAAAATGGATTGTTCAATATTACAATTTTTATCACTCACGAAGGATAAACTGGACTATCATTCTACAAAAAATAAGAAATATTATATTTATATTAATT
>NW_016972113.1:0-545 GCF_001483705.2 Eufriesea mexicana
GATTACTGCGCTCTACTGTGTTCCGATATTTTGTGTTTGGCTTTGGCGAGGCCATAAATGGTGATCTCGGCACGTTAGTCTGCGTTATTATACGTTTAGTTGTGTTAGGCTATGTCAAGCTCAGTCCGGTTATCTTCGACATTCGTGCTGTACGCTGCTATTCGGGGGATTTCTGCGCTCCGCTGTGCTCTACTAATCTACTACACTCTACTTGGTCTTGTGGAGGCCAGAAGTAGTCGTCGCAGCATGTTAAGTTATGATATGCCGCGTTTGATTAAGTTCAGTTAGTATATCCTTAGTTATTGTACCTTTGACTTTCGTGCTATACACTGCTATCAGGTGGGTTTCTGTGATCCACACCGCTCGACTTCATTTTGCTTGGGTCTCAGGAGGCCAGAAGTAGTGCTCGCGACAAGTTATGTTCAGCTATACTGCGTTCTTTTAGGTTACCTTAGGTCAGGTTAGGTTAGGATATCTACGGCTTTGCTGTGTTCACTGCAGTTCGCTGGATTTCCGCCACCTACTGTGCCCAAGTACATCCTGCT
>NW_016972114.1:0-1605 GCF_001483705.2 Eufriesea mexicana
GTTATGTTCAGATATACTACGCCTGTTTATATTCGGTAATGCCTGGTTAAGTTAGTGTAACTTCGACTTCTGTGCTGTACATAGCTATTGGGTGGATTTCTGCGGCATACATTCCTATACGACACTCTGCCCGCCTCTGGGGTTGCGAGCGATATTTGTCGCGGCACGTCGGGTTGAGTTTGGTCACGTTTGGTTTGGCTAGGTTACGCTATGTTTGGTTAGGATAGTTTTGCCTTCCGTGCTATAAACTGATAATCGGCGGATTCCTGTGATCCACTGTTCTCTGCTATTATCTGTTTGCCTCTGGGGAAGCCAGCAGTAGTGGTCTCGGCCCGTTAGTATCTGATGTTACGTACGCCTCTATTACGTTTGGCAAGGTTAGGATACTGTAGCCCTGACTTCTGCGCTGTACACTGCTATTCGGTGGACTTCTGCTTTCTACAGTGCTCTAACATGTTCAGCTTGGCTCTGTGTATGCCAGCAATATCGGTCACGTCACATTAGGCTGTGTTAGGCTAAGTTCGATTATGTTACGTATGGTGAGGTAAGGATAGGATATCTTAGACTTCCGCGCTACACACAGCTATCCGCGGATATCTGCGCTGTACTGTGCTCTACTATATTCTGATTGGCCCTGGGGAGCCAGCAGTGGCTGTCTCGGCATGTTAGGTTGAGTTACGTTACATTTGGTTAGGATGGTTTTGACTTTTGTGTTGTACACTGCTTTTCGGTGGACATCTGCGCTCTACTGTGCTCCAACATGCTCGGTTTTGCTCGGCGGAGGCCAGAAACATTGGACACGACATGTTTGGCTGTGTTAGGTTACGTTTCGTTAGTCTATGTTAGCATGGGAATGGTCTGTATAGCTTTGATTTTACTGCTATACGCAGCGATTCTATGGACTTCTGGCCCTAGTTTCATCTAGTATGTCGTGGCCCTGGGTACGCCAGGAATAATGGTCGCGGCACGTTGGGTTGAGTTACATTACGTTTGGCTATACTAGGTATCGCTGAGTTGGGTAAGGATAGCTACGTCTTTTGAGCTATACACTGCTATACAGAGGATTTCTCCGCTCTATTGTGCTGTAATAAGACCTACTTTGCTCTGTGGAGTCTAGAAATAGTTGTTGCGGCACGATGCGTTGAGTTATGCTACTTCCGGTTATGATACGTATGGTTGTGTTAGGAGTGGGTAACTTCAACAATTGGGCTGTACACTGCTATTCGGAGAATTTCTGTGCTGTGCGTTGCTCTACTATACCCAGTTCTACTTTCGGGATGAGAGCAATAGTGCTCATGGCGCGTTGGGTTGTGATATGTTACGCTTGGCTAGGTTACGTTAGGATAAGTTTGGCAGGTTAGCTCCGGCTTACGTGCTACGCACAGCTACTCGGTCGATTCCTGCCGACCAATGTGCTCTGCTCTAATCTTCCAGGCGATGGCAAGACCACGAATATTGGTCGCCGCACGTTAGGTTGCGTTAGGTTACGTTTGATTGGGCAACGTTTGACATGTTAGGTTGCGTTAGGTTACGTTTGATTGAGCAACGTTTGACTGGGTTAGGCTTTGATAGCTTCGTCTTACGTGTTGTACACTGCTATTCGGT
>NW_016972115.1:0-256 GCF_001483705.2 Eufriesea mexicana
TTTGGCGATCTAATCACAAAGCTATGACATCTTATAGGTTTTGAATAGACTTATTCTCTGGCACGTGCATGGCAGTACTTGCCATTGGGTTGAAGGCGTTAGGCGATCTATTCTCCAAGCTATAACGGATTATATATTTTGAATAGACCCATTCCCTGGCAAGTAGATGGCAGTACTTGACATTGCATTGAACGCTTTAGGCGCCTATTCACCAAGCTATAACAGATTATAGATTTTGAATTGACTTATTCCCTGG
>NW_016972116.1:0-737 GCF_001483705.2 Eufriesea mexicana
CCTAACCTGTCCTAACCTAAACCATCCAAACGTAGCAAATTTCAGCATAAGGCGAATTGACCACTATTGCGATTTCTCCCAAAACGAAACTGAACACATCACATTACAGTGGAGCGCAGAAATCCTCCGGAGAGCAGTGCATAGCTCAAAAGGCGTAGCTATCCTTGCCTAACCTAACCAAACCTAACGGAAACAAACGTGACCAAGCTCAACCTTACGTGACGCGACCACTGTTGCTGGACTCCCCAGAGCCAATCAGAATGTACTAGAGGAGTGTAGAGATCAGAACTCCAATGACTCGCAGGGTACAGCACAAAAGTCATGGATAACCTGACCAAACCTAGCCTAACCTAGCCTAACCGAACGTAGCAAAACACAACCTAACGTGCCGCGACCACTACTGCTGACATTCCCAGAGCCAAGCAGAATATACCATAGCACAGTGGACTACAGATTTCCGGGGCGTTGCTGTGTAAGACATAAGGTCAAAGATATCTTAACCTAACGTGCCCAACATAAACAAGCCAAACGAAGCCTAACTAAACATAACGAGCCGATACATATATTGCTGTCTTTCCCAGAGCCAAGCTGAGCACATCAGATAACAGTATAGTGCAGAAATCCACCGAATTGGCGTGTATAGCGCAAAGTAAAAGCTGTGCTGGCTTAAACTAACGTAACATAGCATAACAAGGCGTAACCCAAGCCCTCCTAACCGCCCTAAACCGCTATTGCTG
>NW_016972117.1:0-530 GCF_001483705.2 Eufriesea mexicana
AAATTGAATTTTCCAGCCAGATTCTACAGCATTGCAATGGCTGCAGCACGCCAAAAGGATCTTTCCACCATACGTATCCCCGGAAGCTAGCTCACCACGATGTTAGTCGAAAATATCAATAAAATTGAATTTTCCATTCAGATTCTATAGCATTGCAATGGCAACTGCACGCCAATAGAATCTTTCCTCCTGATTTATGCAACAAAGATAACTCACCACGATTTAAGACGAAAATGTCAATAAAATTGATGAATTTTCGAGCAAGATTCTATAGCATTGCAATGGTTACAGCTTGCCAATAAAGTCTTTCCTCCTTGTTTATGCAAGAAAGATGGCACACCGCGATATTATTCGAAAATGTCAATAAAATTGAATTTTCCAGCCAGATACTGCAGCATTGGAATGGCCATAGCACTCCAAACGGATCCTTCCCACTTACATGTGCAAGGAAGTTAGCAAACCACGAAATTAGTCGAAAATGACAATAAAAATGCACTTTCCAGCCAGATCCTATAGCATTGCAATGGTTA
>NW_016972118.1:0-495 GCF_001483705.2 Eufriesea mexicana
CAATTGTGGTCGCGGCATGATACGTTTTGCTATGCCGGGCTTGGTAATGTTACGATTGGTTAGTCTAGGTTAGGATAGCTTTGACTCTTATGCTACACACCGCTATTCGATGGACTTATACACTGTACTGTGCTGCAGTATATTCTGCTTGGCTCTGAGGCGGCCATCAATACTTGCCTCGGCACGTTAGGTTATGTTGGTGTACGTATGGTTACGTTACGTTTGGTTAGGTTTGGATAGGATAGCTTTGACTTTTGTGCAATATGCTCTTACGTCACGTCGGCATTGGATAGGTCAGGATAGCTACGACTTTCCTGCTACACACTGTGATGCAATGGATTTCTGCGCTCTACTCTCCTCTATTGTGCCCTGCTTGTCACTTCGTGGGACAGAAATACTGGTTGGGGCACGTTTGGTTGCGTTAGATCACTTTCGGTCGGGTTAGACTTCTTCGGAAAAGGTTAGGATTGCTTTGATATTTGTGCTCAACACAGG
>NW_016972119.1:0-1007 GCF_001483705.2 Eufriesea mexicana
TACGAACAGCACGGCGTTATCTCGGCGCAGATAAGATTAGCAAATCCACGAGTGTGAACTCGTATCTGGTGGGAGAAAGAAAGAAAGCAAGAGAAACAGAGAGAGAAAGAGAGGGCGGGAGAGGGAAGAGAGAGGGGCGGAGGAGAAGAGCGAGCGAGACCACGCGAAAGGACTTTCGAGGCGGCGTGAACTCGCCGGACAAGCCGTGACTAATAATCTCCGGGAGGCTTCTTCGTGCACGATAATTAATTTCCCAGATCGTTGATCAACGATCGAACAGGGGCACAGGAGGCTTTTCTTTTTCCCGCGTGAGCTATTTTTTCCTTTTCCTACCTTTTTTTTCCCTCTTTTCCTTTTTGCCTGACGCCGTATCGGTCGCGTGGGAGCAAAGGGTGCAGCGATCCGCGTCGCGGAAACTTTTTAATTCCATTAAAACGCACCATCGAGGCATTTCGCGACGGCAAGAAAAAACTTCCACCTTCTTTCCTCTCCGAACGAATATACTTCTCCGAATACGAAAACAAATACACTGGAACGCGATCGCGCCGGCAGAGTCCATTCGTAAATCGCGGCTGCCAAGCCAATCGCGTCAAAACGATATTAAAAGGAATGGACGAGACACCTGGTTCTTCCGCGGATTGCCTGACTTTCGCGAATTTATTTCGATAGCCGCGGTACAGCGAGAATCCTACCACGCGCGTAAAACACCGCAGCCGGCCGCGAGTCGGCCTGCACCGAGGAGTGTAGGAAAACAAACATAGCGGAATTAAAGCACGTTGCAGCGAAAATCGAACCGCGACGCCAGGCGTCCCCTTCAAGGCGAGACGATAAAATCTCGCGAATATAATTAACCGGTCGTCCAGTTATCGCCGGTTAATTTGCATGACCGAAGTTGAGCCTTTGATACAACGTTGATCAGAGGGGGACGACGGTGGTCCCCTTCGACGACGACGACGACGACGACCGCCACCTCTCGTGCCACGTGTCCACGCCGCGATACTCGCAGG
>NW_016972120.1:0-556 GCF_001483705.2 Eufriesea mexicana
TTTTCTTCTAATACCTTGGTGAGCTAACTTTCTTGCCTAAATAAGGAAGAAAGAAACTATTGGAGTCCTATATCCACTGCAATGCAACAGAATCAGGCTGGAAAATCCAATTTTATTAACATTCTGTCCCAACATCGTGGTGAGCTAACCTCCTTGCATAAATAAGGAGGAAAAATTCCGTTGGGGTGCTATAGCCGTTGCAGTGCTATAGCATCTGGCTGGAAAATATAATTATATAGACAGTTTCGACTAATATCGGGTTGATCTAACATTCTTGCATAAATAAGGAGGAACGATTCTATTGGCGTGCTGTAACCATTGTAATGACATATAATCTGGCTGGAAAATTAAATTTCATTGACATTTTTGACTAATATCGGGGTGAGCTAACAGGGGTGAGCTGACTTTCTTACATAAATTAGGAGGAAAGATCCTATTGCAGTGTTATAGCCATTCCAATGATACATAATCTAGATGGAAAATCCAATTTCATTAACATTTTCTACTAATATCGTGGTGAGCTAACTTCCTTCCACAAATAAGGAGGAAAGATTCT
>NW_016972121.1:0-553 GCF_001483705.2 Eufriesea mexicana
TACGATTGGATAGGTTAGGTTTGGCTAGGTATGGTTTGAATATATTTGACTTTTTCGTTATAGGGCGCATTGTGGTTGATCTCTGGCACCTACTGTGCTCTAGTATATTCTGCTTGTCTCTGTGGAGGCCAGGAATTGTTGTTGCGTCATGATAGGTTGAGCTGGGATACGTTTGTGCGTGTTACGTTTGGCTAGGCTAGGAGAGGCTACTTCGAATTTTGTGCATTACACTGCTATGCTGTGAATCTCTGCCACTACTGTGCTCTATTGCCTTCTACTTGTCTCTGTGTGTGCCTGAAATAGCGTTCTCGTCAAGTTAACATGATGTTACGTTATGGTTAGGTTAGGACAGGGTAGACCTGACTTTTCCGCTATTCACTGCTGTTCGGTGAATTTCAGCGTTCCACCGTGCTATAATATGCTCTGCTTACCTTGGGGGGGGGGGCAGCAACAGTGGTCTCGGCACGTTAGGTAGTGTAATGTTACATTTGGTTAGGTTACGTTTGTTTGGGTTATACTTAAATAGCTTTGACTATCTTAGCAAGGACAGCTA
>NW_016972122.1:0-530 GCF_001483705.2 Eufriesea mexicana
CTTTACACAGCTGTTCCTTGAGTTTCTGTGATCTACTGTGCTCTAATGCATTCTGCTTGGCTCCGGAGAGGCCAGGAGCAATGATCGCTGCACGTCGTGTTGAGTAATGCTTCGTTTTTTTATGACAGGTCGTGGTACCTTCGACTTTTTGCTGTGCACTGCTATTCGCTGAATTTCTGCGCTCTCCGTTGCTCTACTATACTCTGCTCGACACTGGGGACGCGAGCTATAGCTGTCGCGGCACGTTACATTGGGTTAGGTTATGTTTGGTTATGGTATGGTAGGTTATATTTGGTAAGGCTTACTTTGGCCTTCGTAACACGCACTGCTATTCCATTGACTCCTGTGATCCACTCTGCTCTACTATATTATGGTTGGGTCCGAAGATGCCAGGAGTTGTGCTCGCGGCACGTCATGTTCGGCTATGCTACGTTCTTTTAGGTAAGGTTCGGTCTGGTTAGGTCAGGTTATCTTCGACTTTTTTGATCGAAACTGCTATACCGTAGATTCCTGCGCACTGCGTTGCTCTA
>NW_016972123.1:0-626 GCF_001483705.2 Eufriesea mexicana
TAAAATTGAATTTTCCATGAGGATTCTATTGCATTGCAATGCCTATAGCACGCAAATAGTATCTATCCGCCTTATTTTTCCGATAAAGATAACTCACCACGATATTAGCCGAAAATGTCAATAAAATTGAATTTCCATCCAGATTCTATAGCATTGCGAAGGCTATAGCAAGCCAATAGAATCATTCATCCTTTTTTATGCAAGGAAGTTGGCTCACCACGATATGAGTCGAAAATGTCAATAAAATATAACTTTCCAGCAAGGATCTACTGCATGGCAATGTCTACAGCACGCCAATAGAATCTACCCTGCTTTCTTAGGCAAGAAAGATAGCTCACCACGACAATAGTCGAAACTGTCAATAGTGTTGAACTTTCCAGCCGGATTCTATGGCATTGCAAAGCCTATAGCACGCCAAAAGTATCTTTCCTCCTTACCTATGTTAGGAAGTTAGCTCACCACGCAATTAGTCGAAAATGACAATAAAATTGTATTTTCCACCCAGATTCTAAGGCATTGCAAAGCCTATTGGCACGCCAATAGTTTCTTTCCTCCTTACCTAGGCAAGCAAGTTAGCTCACCACGATATTATCCGAAAATGTCAATAAAATTGAATTTTCCAGGAA
>NW_016972124.1:0-2286 GCF_001483705.2 Eufriesea mexicana
CTAGCTTTCTTGCTCAAATAAGGAGGAAAGATTGTATTGGCGTGCTATAGACATAGCAGAGCTATAGAATATGGCTGGAAAATACATTTTTATTGACATTTTCGACTAATAACGTAGTAAGCTACCTTTCTTGCATAAATAAGGAGGAAAGATTCTATTGATAGATTCTATTGGCGTGCTATAGCCGTTGCATTTCCATAGTATCTTGCTGGAAAATTCAATTTTATTGACATTTTCGACTAATATCGCATTGAGCTATCTTCCTTGCATAGGTAAGGCGGAAAGGTCCCTGTGGCGTGCAACTGCCATTGCAATGCTATAGAATATGGCTGGAAAATTCAATTTTACTGACACTTTCGACTAATATCGTGGTGAGCTAACTTTCTTGCATAAATATGGAGGGTAGATGTTATTGGCGCGCAATATCCATTGTATTTCTATAGTATCTGGATGGAAAATTCAAATTTATTCACATTTTCGAATAATATGGTGGTGAGCTACCTTTCTTGCATATATTAGGAGGAAAGATTCTATTGGCGTGCTATAGCCACTGCAGTGCACTGGAATCTGGCTGGAAAATACAGCTTTATTGACATCTTCGACTAATATCGTGGTGAGCTAACTTTCTTGCGTAGGTAAGGCGGAAAGATTCTATTGGTGTGCTGTAGGCATTTCAATGCTATAGAATCTGGCTGGAGAATGAAATGTTACTGACATTTTCGACTAACATCGTGGTGAGCTGTCCTCCTTGCTTAAGAAAGGAGGAAAAATCCGTTTGCTGTGCTGTAGCCATTGCAATGCTGTAGAATCTGGTTGTAAAATACAATTTTATTGACAGCTACGACTAATATCGTAGTGAGCTCCCTTTTTTGCTAAAATAAGGAGGGAAGATTCTATTGGCGTGCTATGGCCATTGCATTTCTATAGTATCTGGCTGTAAAATTCAATTTTATTGACACTATCGACTTATATCGTGGTGGGCTATCTATCCTGCATAAATAAGGAGGAAAGGTTCTATATACGTGCTATAGGAAAGCAATGCACTGGATTCTGGCTGGGAAATACAGCTTTTCTGACATCTACGACTAATATCGTGGTGAGCTAACTTTCTTGCATAGGTAAGGCGGAAGGATTCTATTGTTGTGCTATTGGCATTTCAATGCTATAGATTCTGGCAGGAATATAAAATGTTACTGACATTTTCGACCAATATTGTGGTGAGCTGACTTCCTTGCTTACGAAAGGAGGAAAAATCCTTTTGGAATGCTGTAGCCATTGCAATGATGTAGAATCTGGTTGGAAAATACAATTTGATTGACAGCTACGACTAATATCGTAGTGAGCTTCCTTTTTTGCTAAAATAAGGAGGGTTGATTCTATTGGCGTGCTATAGCCATTGCATTTCTATAGTGTCTGGCTGTAAAATTCAATTTTATTGACATTTTCGACTAATATCGTGGTGAGCTATCTTTCTTGCATAAATAAGGAGGAAAGATCCTATTGGAGTGCAGTAGCTATTGCAATGATATTGATTGTGGATGGAAAATTCAAATTTACTGTCATTTTCGACTATTATCTTGGTGAGCTAACTTTCTTGCTCAAATAAGGAGGAAAGATTATATTGGCGTGCTAAAGACATAGCAGAGCTGTAGAATATGGCTGGAAAATACTTTTTTATGGACATTTTCGACTAATATCTTAGTGAGCTACCTTTCTTGCATAAATAACGAGGAAAGATTCTATTGGCGTGCTATTGCCACTGCAATGCAATAGAATCTGCCTGGAAACTTCAATTTTATTGACAGTTTCGAATAATCTCAGGGAGAGCTCCCTTTTTTGCACAAGTAATGAGGGTTGATTCTATTGGCGTGCTATAGCCATTGCATTTCTATAGTATCTTGCTGGAAAATTGAATTTCATTGACATTTTCGACTAATATCGCGTTGAGTTAACTTCCTTGCATAGGTATGGCGGAAAGATCCATTTGGCGTGCTACTTCCATTGCAATGCTATAGAATCTGGCTGGAAAATTCAATTTTTCTGACAGTTTCGACTAATATCGTAATGAGCTACCTTTCTTACATAAATAAGGAGGAAAGATTCTATTGGCGTGCTATAGCCACTGCAATGCTATAGATTTTGCCTGGAAAGTTAAATTTTATTGACATTTTCGAATAATAACGTGGTGAGCTATCTTTTTTGCATAAATAAGGAGGAAAGATTCTATTGGCGTGGTATAGCCATTGCATTTCCATAGTATCTTGCTGGAAAATTCAATTTTATTGA
>NW_016972124.1:4892-5944 GCF_001483705.2 Eufriesea mexicana
TGCCTGGAAAGTTAAATTTTATTGACATTTTCGAATAATAACGTGGTGAGCTATCTTTTTTGCATAAATAAGGAGGAAAGATTCTATTGGCGTGGTATAGCCATTGCATTTCCATAGTATCTTGCTGGAAAATTCAATTTTATTGATACTTTCGACTTGTATCGTGGTGAGCTAACTTCCTTGCATAGATAAGGAGGAAAGATCCTTTTCGCGTGCTATAGTCATTGCATTTCTATAGCATCTTGCTTGAAAACTCAATTTTATTGACATCTTCGACTAATATTGTTGTGAGCTAACCTTCTTGCATAAATTAGGTGGAAAGAATCCATTTGCTTGCTACAACCATTGCAATGCTATAGAAAATGGTAGGAAAACACAATTTTAATGACATTTTCGACTTATACCATGGTGAGCTAACTTTCTTGCATAAATAAGGAGGGAAGGTTCTTTTGGCGTGCTATAGCCATTACGATGGTCTGGAATCTGCATGTAAAATTCAATTTTGCTGATATTTTCGACTAATATCGTGGTGATCTAACTTTTTTGCTTAAATAAGGAGGAAAGATACTATTGGCGTGCTATAGCCATTGCAATACTCTGGACTCTGGCTGGAAAATTCAATTTTATTGACATATTCGTCTAATATCGCAGTGAGCTACCTTTCTTGCATAAATAAGGAGGAAAGTTTCTATTGTCGTACTATAGCCATTGCAATGCTATAGAATCTGCCTGGAAAATTCAATTTTATTGACATTTTCGAATAATATCGCGTTGAGCTGACTTCCTTGCATAGGTAAGGCGGAAAGATCCCTGTGGCGTGCTACTGCCATTGCAATGCTATAGAATATGGCTGGAAAATTCAATTTTACTGACACTTTCGACTAATATCGTGGTGAGCTATCTTTCTTTCATAAATAAGGTGGAAAGGTTCTATTTGCGTGCTACAGCCATTGCAATGCACTGGAATCTGGCTGGAAAATGAAGTTTTATTGAAATCTTCGACTAATATCGTGGTGAGCTAACTTTCTTGCATAGGTAAGGCGGAAAGATCC
>NW_016972125.1:0-271 GCF_001483705.2 Eufriesea mexicana
GGATGTATGGATGTATGTATGTATGAATGTACGAATGGATGGATGAGTGCATGAATGGATGGACTTACGGATGTATGGATGTGTGGATTTATGTATGCATGGATGTAAGGATGTACGAATGTATGGATGTACGGAGGCATGTATCTATGGATGTGTGGGTGGATGAATGTTTCGGTGAAAGGACGGAAGAGTGGATGTGTGTATGGACGCTTGTATGGATGAATGTATGGATGTATGCATGGATGTATGCATGGATGTATGCATAGATGTA
>NW_016972126.1:0-814 GCF_001483705.2 Eufriesea mexicana
GCTATAGCAAGACAATAGTATCTTTTCTCATTGTTTAGGCGGGAAAGGTAGCTTACTACGATATCAGTCGAAAATGTCCATAAAATCGAGTTTTCCAGCCAGATTCTGTAGCGTTGCAGTGGATATATCGCGCCAATAGAATATTTCTTCCTTATATATGCAAGAAAGTTAGCTCACCACGATATTAGTCGAAAATGTCAATAAAATTGGATTTTCCAGCCAGATTCTGTAGCGTTGCAGTGGATATATCGCGCCAATATGATATTTCTTCCTTATTTATGCAAGAAAGTTAGCTTACCACAATATAAATCCAAAATGTCAATAAAATCGAATTATCCATTTAGATTCTATAGGATTGCAGTGAGTAAAGTACGCCAGTTGGACCTTTCCTCCTTCTATATGCAAGAAAGTTAGCTCACCACGATATTAGTCGAAAATGTCAATAAAATTGGATTTTCCAGCCAGATTCTATAGCATTGCAGTGACTATAGTACGCCAGTAGAACCTTTCCTCCTTCTGTGTGCAAGAAAGTTAGGCCACCAGGGTAGTAGTCGATAATGTCAATAAAATTGAATTTTCCAGCCAGATTATATAGCATTACCATGGCTACAGCAAGCCATTAGTATATTTCACGCTTATTTATGCTAGAAAGTTAGATCAGCAAGATATCAGTCGAAAATGTCCATAAAATCGTGTTTTCTAGCCAGATTCTGTATCGTTGCAGTGGATATATCGCGCCACTAGTATATTTCTTCCCTATTTATGCAAGAAAGTTAGCTCACCACGATAATAGTCGAAAATGTCAATAAAATTG
>NW_016972127.1:0-404 GCF_001483705.2 Eufriesea mexicana
ACCTAACCGAACGTAACCTAACTCAAAATAACATGCCGAGAAAACTATCACCCGCCTCCCCAGATGCATGCAGAGCATATTAGAGCACAGAAGATCGCAGAAATCTGTCGATTATCTGTGTATAATGCAGAAGTCAAATCTATCCTGTCCTGGCATAGCCAAACGTACTATAACCAAAAGTAACCAAACTTAACATAACGTAACGAGACCATTAATTTTGGCCTCCCCAGAGACAAGCAGGACATGGTATGGCACTGTAGAGAGCAGGAACCCACCGAATAGTAGTGCATATCGCAAAAGTCGGAGCTGCACTCTCCTAACTTAACCAACCGTGACGTTATCAAACGTAGCAGAACTCAACCTAACGTGACGCGACCAATATTGCAGGCCACCCCAGGGTCAAG
>NW_016972128.1:0-535 GCF_001483705.2 Eufriesea mexicana
GCGCAGAAGTCCATGGAGTAGCAGTGTATGACGCAAAAGTCAAAGTTGTCCCATACTTACCTAACCAAACGTACCATAACCGAGCGCAATATAATACAACCTAAAGTCCCTTGACCACTATTGCTGGTATCTCCAGTGTCACGCAGGATCTACCGGAGCGCAGTGGAGCGCAGAAATCCGACGAATAGCAGTGTATACAACGGCAGTCAAAGCTATGCGTACCAAACCCGAACTTTCGTATCCTAACAAAGCGTAGCCTACCTCAAGACATTGTGACCAGACCACTACAGCTGACCTCCACATGGCCAAGCAGAAAGAAGTAGAGCGCAGTCGAGCGCAGAAATCCACCGAACAACAGTGTTGAACACGAAAGTCATATCTACCCTTGCCGAACCTAACCCAACCTGAACTAACCAAACGTAACCTAACTCAACCTAATGCCGAGAACAATATTCCTGGCATTCCCAGGGCAATGCCTATTATACTAAAGCAGAGTAAAGCGCATGAATACTCCTAAGGGCAGTGTATAGCACGA
>NW_016972129.1:0-623 GCF_001483705.2 Eufriesea mexicana
CAGTGTACAACGCAAAAGTAGAAGTCGCACTAACCAAACCATACCTAATCTGACATAACAGAAAGTAGAATAACTAAGCCTAACGAGCCGAGATCTGTGTTGCTGGCATCCACAGAGCCAGGCAGAATATACTAGATCACATTAGAGCGCAGAAATCCACCGAACAGCAGTGTACAGCGCAAGAGTTGTAGCTATCCAATCCTAACATAACTAAACGTGACCTAACCAGACGTAACATAACGCAACCTATCGTGCCGGGACCGCTGTTTCCTGCCTCCCCAGAGCCAAGTAGAATATCCTAGACCGCAGTAGAGTGCAGTAATCCACCGCATTGCAGTGAATAGCACAGAATTGTAAGATGTACTAACCCAACCAGTCCGAACCTAACCTAACGCGAAACAATCATAAGGCGCCGACACTAGTTCTGCTGCCTTCCCCAGGAACAAGCAGAACATACTGGAGCAAAGCATACCGCAGAAATCCACCCAATTGCGGCGCATAGCACAAAAGTGGAAGCCATCCCAACCAAACTTAGCATAACCTAACGTAACCGAACGTATGGTTACTTAATTTAACTTTCCGGGACCATAACTGCGGGCCCACCCAGTGCCAAGCTGAGCATA
>NW_016972130.1:0-483 GCF_001483705.2 Eufriesea mexicana
CATTGGATTGAAGGCGATGGGCGGCCTATTCACTAAGCTATAACAGATTATAGATTTTGGATAAACCTATCCTCTGGCTAGTAGACTGCTGTATTTGCCATTGGATTGAAGGCGTTAGGCGATGCATTCACCAAGCTATAACAGATTATAGATCTTGAATAGGCCTATTCTCTGGCAAGTAGATGGCTGTACTTGCCATTGGATTGAAGGCGTTAGACGAACTATTCACCAAGCTATAACACGTTATAGGTTCTGAATAGACCTATTCTCTGGCAAGTAGATGGCTGTACTTGCCATTGGATTGAAGGCGTTAGACGAACTATTCACCAAGCTATAACACGTTATAGGTTCTGAATAGACCTATTCTCTGGCAAGTAGATAGCTGTACATGCCATTGTATTGAAGGCGTTATGCGATCTGTTCACCAAGCTATATCAGGTTATAAATTTTGAATAGACCTATTCTCTGGCAAGTAGATGGCTG
>NW_016972131.1:0-1028 GCF_001483705.2 Eufriesea mexicana
ATACATCCATACATCCGCCCATACATGCATCCGTACAGCCGTTCATACAGCAACCCGTGCAACGATCCATATATCCAAACATTTATCCTTCCATACATCCATACATACGCCAGTAAGTACATCCATACGTACATCCATACATCCATCCATCCATACATGCATACAGACGTCCATACGTACATCCATCCACAGGCACATCGATCCATCCATATATCCACACATTGCTACAACCATCCAGTCATGCATCCATACTTCCATACATATATCCATACATACTTCCGTACACGCATCTATACATACATCAATGGATACGTCCATTCATACAACCATACATACATCCAAACATGCATCCATCCATTCACCCATACGTACATCCATCCATACATCAATACATACATCCATCCATACATCCTTTCATCCAAACAGCCGTACATTCATAATTCCAACCATTCGTACTTCCATCCATCGATACATCCATTCATCCATACATATGGAATGAAGTATGGATGGACGGATGGATGGATGGGTGGATGTATGGATGGATGAATACACGGATTGATGGGTGTATGGATGGATGCATGTATGAATGCGTGGATGCATGGAAGGATGAGTGTATGAATGGATGGACTTATGGATTGATATATGTATGGATGTGTGAAAGTATGGAAGTATGGCTGCGTGTATGGATGTGTGTATGGATGAATGTATGTACGTACGTACGGATGTATGTATGGTAGCATGCATTGATGGATGGATGGACGGGTGAATGGATGGATGGATGTGTGCATGGATGTAAGCATGTATGTGTGTATGTACTGCTGGATGCATGTATGTCTGTATTTATGGTTGTATGTATGTATGTATGTATGGAGCTGTGTATGTATGGATGTATGAAAGGATGGATGCATGGAAGGATGAATGCATGGAAGTACGAGGATATTCGGATGGATGCATGGACGCATGGATGGATTATTGTACGCATGTATGTATGTATGGATGGTTAGATATATGGATGGAAGTATGGATGC
>NW_016972132.1:0-261 GCF_001483705.2 Eufriesea mexicana
ATTTTATTGACATTTTCGACTAATATTGTGGTGAGTTAACTTGCTTGCGTAAATAAGGAGGAAGATCCTATTGGCGTGCTATTACCATACCAACGCTATAGAATCTTCCTGGAAAATTCAATTTTACTGACATTTTCGGCTAATATCGTGGTGAGCTAACTTCGTTGCATATATAAGGAAGGAAGATTCAATTCACTAGCTATAGCTGTCGCAATGCTATAGAATCTGGCTGGAAAGTTCAATTTTATTGACATTTTCGAC
>NW_016972133.1:0-324 GCF_001483705.2 Eufriesea mexicana
TGGCAAAAATAGTGGTATCGGCACGTTGGTGTGGGTTAGGTTACATTTGGTTACGTTACGTTTGTTCTGGTTAGGATAGGATAGCTTTTACTTTTGTGCTGTACACTCTTATACGGTTGACTTCTGCGCTCGACTGTGCTCCAATACGTTCTGCTGTGCTCTGGACAGAACAACAATAGTGGCCTTGTCGTGTTAGGCTGTTGCATGTTACGCTTGGCTTATCTGGGTTAGGCTACGTTTGGTTATGGTAGCCTTCACTTCCGCGGCATACACTGCAATTCGGTCTATATCTGCGCTCTGCATAGCCCTGCTATTCTCTGCTCG
>NW_016972134.1:0-251 GCF_001483705.2 Eufriesea mexicana
TCCCAAGGAAACATAACCTAACCAAGCTTAATCTAACACAACCTAACGTGCCGCGACCACTCCCTCTGGCCACACCAGAGCAAAGTAGAGCATATTAGAGCACAGTAGAGCGTCCGTACCCTTCGCAATTCAGTGTAGAGCACAAAAGTCTATGACATCCTAACCTAACCTGTCGTAACCAAACCGAGCCAAACGTGGCCTAACTCAATATGACGTGCCGAAAACGCAATTGCTGCCTTTCCCACTGCCAG
>NW_016972135.1:0-1339 GCF_001483705.2 Eufriesea mexicana
CAGTAGAGCAGACCTCAGAAATCCACCGCAATGCAATGTAAACGACAAAAGGCGCAGATATCCCACCCGAACCGCCCTAACCAAACCTAGCGAGACGTAAACTAACTCATCCTAACGTGCTGAGACTACAAGTACGGGCAACCCTAGTGCCAAGCAGACCATATTACAGCACACTAGAGCCGAGATATTCACGGAATAGCAGTGCATATTACTAAAGTCAAAGTACCTTATCCTACCCAAGCCGAACGCAACATACCCAAACGTAACTTAACTCAACCTAACATGACCAGACCACTATTGCTGGCCCCCACAGGTACGAGCAGAATGTACTAGAGCACAGAAGTGCGCAGAAATCCACCGCATTGCAGTGAATGGCACAAAAGACGTAGATATCGTAACCTAACCACACCCAAACCTAACTGAACGTAGCATACCTCAATATAACGTGCAACGGCCCCATCTCCTGGCATCCCCAAAGCCAAGCAGAATATAGTAGAGCAATGTAGAGCGCAGAAATTCACCGAACCGCAGTGTATAGCACAAAAGTCAAAGTAATCCCAACCAAGCCATCTTAACCTAACATAACGAAACGTAACGTTACTTAAGCTAATGTGCTGAGGATACTATTATTGTCCACAACAGAGCCAAGCAGAGCATATTGGAGCACATTACAGCGCAGAAACAAACCGAAAAGTGGTGTTCAGCACAAAAGACGAAGTGGCATGTCCTAACTTGGCCAAATGTGGTACATCCAAACGCAATTTGGCTCAACCTAACCTTATGAGGCCACTATTTCTTGCATCGGCGGAGACAAGCAAAATGTACTAGAGCACAGTAGAGCGCAGAATTCCACCGCATTGCAGTGAATGGCGCAAAAGCCGTAAATACCCTAACCCAACCTGACCTAGTGTTACCAAACCGAACACAGCACAACCAAACATGACGTGCCGCGACCACTGCTTCCGGCCTCCACATAGCCGAGCAGAAAATATAGGAACACAGTAGAGCGCAGAAATTTGCGGATAGCAGTGTATAGCACAAAAGCCTGAACTATCATATCTCAACCTCACCAAACGTAAAGTACCCAAACGTTACATAGCTCAACCTAACGTGCCGAGACCGCTATTTCCGGCCTCCTTGAACCAAGCAGAATACTGTAGAGCTCACTAGGACACAGGAAACCAACGGATAGGAATGTATGGCACGAAAGCCAAGCAATCCTAACCTAACCTCGCCTAACACAACCAAATCAAACGTAACCTAACTCAACCTAACGTGCCGAGACTATTATTGCTGGCCTCCACTGACACAAGTAGAACATACGAGATCACAGCAGAGC
>NW_016972135.1:1813-2123 GCF_001483705.2 Eufriesea mexicana
TGTCACAAAAGTCGAAGTAGCCTATCCTAACATAGCTAAATGTAACATTCGCAAACGTAACCTAGCTCAAGCTAACATGACGAGACAAATATTACTGGCCTTCACAGAGACAAGCAGAAAGTGCTGGAGCGCAATAGTTCACAGGGATCCACCGCATTGCAGTCTATAACGAAAAAGTCAAATACCTCCAAGCCACACCTGACATAACTCAACCGAGCCAATCGTAGCACAACCAAACATAACATGCCGAGACCACTATTGTTGGCCTACCAGTGCCAAGCAGAACATATTAGAGCACACTAGAGAGCAG
>NW_016972136.1:0-618 GCF_001483705.2 Eufriesea mexicana
GCGACGATTAGTGACGGACGGTTCTTTGAGGAAGGTTCTGTCTAGCTTCGAAGTGTTAAGTGGGCTGTATTTTAGGAGAACTCTCTTCATGACTGCTCTGTCGGTGGTTTTATAAGCTTCGTCTGTCTACTGATTAGTGGCGAATAATATTGGGGGTGTGTGCTAGCTGCAGCGTCTTTCGCTGGTGGTGGTTGTTTAAAAAATCTGGGCCCTTATGCCTGTCGTCTTAAGGGTGATATATTGTTGCTTGTTACGGTTTACCCAAGTGGTGGCTTAGGTGACAATGAGTGTATAGACGTCAAGGGACGCTGACAATAAGGACATAAAACAGTCAACCTGGGTCATTGCGGTCCTAGGGCCGCAACACTGGTACTTGTAAAATTTCAGAGCCTTCGCATTTAGATACACAGTCTGTCCTAAACAAAAGGATGAACGGAATACCGGAAACGGTATTTCACGGATTAACACACAGATAATGACAATTTTAAAGATATCTTGAAAATGAACAAGCACACGGTGATATGACAAACAAGCAGTACGATGAAAATAAATAAGCACATGCAACTACGTTTCTATTTTGATGAAACGCAAACATCAATATGGCTGAAATCAATCCTA
>NW_016972137.1:0-620 GCF_001483705.2 Eufriesea mexicana
TCGTTGCTTAGATATGCAGGGAAGATTCTATTGGCGTACAATAGCAATTGCAATGCTATAGAACCTGCATGGGAAATTCAATTTTACCGCACATTTTCGACTAGTATCGTGGTGAGGTATCTTCTTTTCATTAGTACGGAGGAAAGATTCTATTGGCGTGCTATAGCCGTGGCAATGCTATAGAATCTGGCAGGAAGATTCAATTTTATTGACATTTTCTTCTAATATCTTGGTCAGCAAACGTTCTTGCATAAATAACGAAGCAAGATACTATTAGCGTGCTATAGCCATTGCAATGCTGAAGAATCAGGCTGCAAGATTCAATTTTATTCACATTTACGAATAATATCGTACTGGTGAGCTAGCTTTCTTGCACAAATAAGGAGGACAGATCCTATTGTCGTGATATAGCCATTGCAATGCTATGGAATCAGTCTGGGAGATTCAATTTTATTCACATTTTCGACTGATGCCGTGGTGAGCAGGCTTACCTGCATAAATAAGGAGGAAAAATTTCATTGGCTTGCTATAGCCATTGCAGTGCTATAGTATCTGGCTGGAAAATATAATTCTATTAACATTTGCGACTAATATCGGGGTGAGCTAACTTTCTTGCATAA
>NW_016972138.1:0-262 GCF_001483705.2 Eufriesea mexicana
GCACTGCGATTCGATGGATTTTTGCGTTCTACTCCCCAGTACTGTGATCTGCTTGGCTCTGTGGAGGCCAGCAGTAGTGGTCGTGACACTTTAGTTTGAGATAGGTTTGGCTCGTTTATGCTACGATTGGTTATGTTAGGAGGGATTAGCTTCGTCTTTAGTGCTATAGTATGCTATTAGGTGCATTTCTACTCCGTAAAGCGCTCTAATATTTTCGGGTTGGCTCTGGGAAGGCCAGGAATAGTGATCTCGGAAAGCTACG
>NW_016972139.1:0-492 GCF_001483705.2 Eufriesea mexicana
TTCCGGTGTACAGTAAGAAGTCAGTGATACCCAATCCATACTTGGGATAACCAAAACTAACTGGACGTGGCATATATATACATAACGTACCGAGACCACTATCGCTGGCCGTCTGAGAGCCAAGTAGAACGTACTAGAGGACAATAGAGCGCAGAAATCCAGTGAAAAGCTGCGTACAGCACAAAAGTCAATGCTATCCATATCGAAATTAGCATAAGCATGCCTAAGCAAACGTAACCGAGCTCAACCTAACGCGTAGAGATCCATATTTCTGGCGTCCCCAGAGCCAAGAAGGACATATTAGAGCACAGCAGAACGCAGAATTTCAACGAACAGCAGTGTGTAGCACAAAAGTCAAAGCAGCTATCCCACCTGTCCTAACAAAACGTAGCATAACTAAACGTATCGTAGCTCAAATTAACGTGACGAGTCCTCCATTGCTGCCGTCCCCAGTGCAAAGCAGAACAGATTATAAGAGAGGGGAGCACCAAA
>NW_016972140.1:0-1053 GCF_001483705.2 Eufriesea mexicana
GTCCAGAGATATCTACCGAATAGCAGTGAATAGCATAATAGTCAAAGCAATCCTGTCCAAAGCAAGCCTAACCTAGCCAAACAAAGCATAACGCAACAGATTCTAGCGTGCCGATGCCAACATTGCTAGCCAACCCAGAGCCAAGCAGCACATACCTCAGCATACTGAAGCGCGAAAAATCATAGCATAGCAGTGTATAGCAAAAAAGTCAAAGCTACAATATCCTAACCTAACAAAACGTACGTAACCAAACGTAACCTAACACTTCCTAACGTGCGAAGGCCTCTATTGCTGTTCTCGTCAGAGCCAAGAAGTACATATTAGAGGAGAGTAGATCGCAGAAGACGATGGAATTGCAGTGCATAGCACGATAGTCGAAGATACACTATCCTAACATAGCCAAACGTAACATTACCGAACGTTGCTTAACTCAAACTAACGCGCCGAAACCACCCTTGCTTGTGTCCGCAGGGCCCAGCAGAACATGCTAGAGCACAGCAGGGCGCAGAAGTCCACCGAAAGACAGTCTATACCGCGTTAGTCTAGGCAATCCAAACCTAACCCAAACTAACATAACCTCATCGAACTTAGCTTAACTCAACCTCACGTGCCGAGACCAATACTACTGGCTTCTCCAGGGTGGAGCGGAGTGCAGTAGAGCAATGTAGAGCGCAAAATCCTCCGAACAGCGGTGTACAACGCAAGAACCAAACCTATCCCGTCCTAACTTGACCATTCGTTATATCACCAAACGTAGCCTAATACAACCTATCGTGCCATGACCACTGTTGCTGGCATACCTAGAGTCAAGCTGAGTATAGTAGAACACAGCATAGTGCAGGAAGCCACCAAATAGCAATCAAAAGGACAAAAGTCAAAGGTACCTAGACCTAACCAGACCTAACCTAGCCTAACCAAACATAGAGTATCTAAACCAAACGTGCCGTGAAAACTATTGCTGGCTTCCCCAAAGACGAGCAGAATATGATCGAGCACAGTGGAGCACAAACGTCCATAGAATATCAGTTTTGAACTCATATGTAACAAAGCTAT
>NW_016972141.1:0-256 GCF_001483705.2 Eufriesea mexicana
ACCTGACCTGACCTGACCGGACCTGATCAGACATGATCTAATCTGATATAACCTAACCTAACCAAACCTAACCTAACCTATCCTAACTCTGTAAAACCTATCCTAGCCAAACCTACCCAAGCGGTAGCAAACCTAGCATAACCAAACCCAACCTACAAAAACTTTCCCTAACCTAACATAAAGAAACCTAACCTAACACGACCTAACCTAACCTAGCTAACCTAGCTTAACCTAACCTAACATAACCTAACCCAAC
>NW_016972141.1:9417-10059 GCF_001483705.2 Eufriesea mexicana
TAACCTTACCTAACCTAACATAACATATCCTAACCTGACCTGACCTGACCGGACCTGACATTAGCTGAACTGACATGACATGTCCTGACATGCCTCGACCTGACCTGACCTAACCTGACCTGACCAGGAATGTCCTGACCTGCCCTTACCTGCACTGGCCTGACCTGTCGTGACCTTACCTGGCCTGGCCTGACCTGACGTGACCTGACATGCCCCCACCTGACCTGACATCACCTGACCCGACCTGTCCTGGCCTGGCCTGACCAGACGTGACCTAATCTGTCCTAACCTAATCTAACCCGACCTGACGTGGCCTGGCCTGACCTGACCTGACCTGACCCGAACTGCCCGGACCCGTCACGACCAGACCTGGAACGACCTGACCCGACCTGAGAAGGCCAGTCCTGGCCAGACCTGCCCCGACCTGACATGAACCAACCGACCTGACCTGACCTGACATGACATGGCCTGACCTGAGCGGACCAGATCAGACCTGACCTAATCTGACCAAACCTAACCTAACCTAACCTAACCTAACATACCCTAACTATGAAAACCTATCCTAGCCAAACCTACCCCAGCTTTAGCAAACCTAACATAACCAAATCCAACCTACCCAAACTTTTCCTATCCTAACATAAC
>NW_016972142.1:0-3387 GCF_001483705.2 Eufriesea mexicana
TAAAGTGCCAAGGCCACTGTTGCTGTCTTTGCCGGAGAAAAGCTGAACGGATAAGATCAATGTCGAGGGCCGGTATCCACCGAATAGCACTTCATAGCACAAAAGTAGGAGCTATCCTCTCCTACCATAACAAATCGTAACATATTCAAGCGTAACCGAACAAAACCTAGCGTGCCGTGACCAGTATTGCTGTCCTACCCAGAGCCAACCAGGATTTGTTAGGACACAGCAGAGCTCAGGAATCGACCAAATAGCAGTCTACACCAAGAGAGCCAAAAGTTTGCAAACCTAACCCAAACTGACGTAACCTAACCATACATAGCATAAATCAACGTAACGTGCCGAGACCACAATTGCTGAAATCCCCAGAGCCAAGCAGAATATGCTAGAGTACAGTAGAGCGCAGAAGTCCGGCGCATTGCAGTGTAAAGCACAGCGGTCATAGGTATCCTAATCCAACCTGACCTACCCTAACCTACCCAAACGTAGCATAACTCAACGTAGCGTGCCGATACGGCTGCAGCTGGCCCTCGCAGAGCAAAGCTGAACATGTTACAGCACAGCAGAGAGCAGAAATCCGCTGAATAGTAGTGTCTAGCACAAAAGTCAAAGCTACCTTCTCCTAACCCAACACAACCTAACTTAACCTAACGTAACCTACCTCAGACTAACGTGCAGCGACCACTATAGCTGTCCTCCCCAGAGTCGAGCAGGGTATGGTAGAGCACAGTATAGGGCAGAAGTCCACCGAATACCAGTCTACGCCAAGAAAGTCAAAGCTATCCGGAACTAACTCAAACATACATAACCTAATCAAACGTAACGAAACTAAACCTGCCGTGCCGAGATCACTACTGCTCGTTTCGCCAGAGCCAAGCAGAGGGTATTAGAGCACAGTAGAGCGCAGAATTCCACCGAAAAGCAGAGAATAGCACAAAAGTCAGGTCTCTCCTCTCCTCACCTAGCCAAATGTAACATAACCGAATGAAACATAACATAACCCAGCCTGCCGTGACCACTATTTCCTGCCTCCGTGGTGCCAAGCAGAATACGCTAGGGAACTGTAGACCGTAGAAATCGACCGCATTGCAGTGAAGTGCACAAAAGTCAGAGATATCCAGGCCAAACCTAACCCAACCTAACTTAACCGAACGTAACATAACTGAAACTAACGTGGCGCGACCACCACTGCTGGCGTTCCCAGAGGTAAGCAGAATATGAAAGAGCACAGTACAGCACAGAAGTCCATGGAGTATCTGTGCTGAGCACAAGAGTCAAAGCCAGCCTAACCAAATCCAACGCTAAGTAACCTAACTGAACGTAATCTGACCCAACCTAACGTGCCGCATCCAGTATTGCTGTCATCCACGAGGGCCAAACGGAGCATATTATTGGAGAACAGAGCGCAGGGATCCATAAGATCGCAGCGTATAGCAGAAAAGTCGAAGATAGCCAAGCATAACCTAAGCAAACGTGACATAGCCAAACGTATCCTATATCAAACTAATATGCCGAGGCAACTATTACTGGCTTCCCCAGAGCCGAGAAGAACATTCTAGAGGGCAGTAGAGCACAGAGGTCCACCGCTCTCGAGTGTATAGCAGAAATGCTGAGATATCCAAACCTAATCCAAACAAATATAACCTGACCAAACGTAAGATATCACTGCATAACGCGCCGCAGCGGCTGTTTCTGGCCTCCCCAGAGCAAACCAGATCATATTAGATCACCGTAAAGCGCAGAAATGTAACGAAATGCAGTGAATAACACAAAAGTCAAAGCCATCCTCTCCAAACAAAGCCAAGCGTAACATAACCAAACGTAACTTTACACAGCCAACGAGGAGCGACCACTATTGCTGGCCTACCCAGAGTTGGGCAGAGTACAGTAGAGCAGAGTAGAGCGCAGAAATCCACCAAATAGTAGTCTATGCGAAGAAAGTTAATGAGAACCTATCCCAAACAAACGTAACCTAACCAAGCGCAACATATCCCAACCTGACGTGACGTGACAAGTATTGCTGCCCTCCCCAGAGCCATGCAGAGCGTATTAGAAGACGATAGAGCGCAGGAAACGACCAAATAATACTGTACACCAAGAAAGTCAAATATATGCAAAGCCAACCCAGACTGACATAGCCTTACCGTACGTAGCATAAATTAACATAACGTGCCGAGGCCACATTTGCTGAAATTCACAGAGCCGAGCAGAATATGCTATAGCACAGTAGAACGCAAAGGTCCGGCGCATTGCAGTGTAAAGCTCAAAGGTCAGAGGTAACCTAACCCAACCTGACCTACCCTAACCTTCCCAAACGTAGCCTAACTCAAAGTAACGTGCCGATACCAATGCTGCTGGACCTCGCAGATCAAAGCTGAACATATTAGAGCACAGTGAATTGCAGGAAATGGCCGAACAGCAGTGTATAGCGCAAAAGTCATAGCTAGCCCTTCCTAAGTTAGCCAATAGTAACGTAACCAAACGTAGAAACAAATGTGTCGCGACCACAGACACCCCTGGGTAGCGCAGAGTACAGTAGAGCAATGTAGAGAGCAGAATTCTACCGAATAGCAGTGTATTGCGCAAGGGTTAAAGTTATCCTACCCTAACCTAACCAAACGTAACATAACCCAGCGCAACATAAAGCAACCTAAGGTGCCAAGGCCACAATACCTGGCCTTCACAGTGCTAGGTGGAACATGCTAAAGTAAAGTAGGGCGCAGAAATCCTCCTAATAGCAATGTATACCACGAAAGTCGAAGCTACGCAAGCCTAACAAAAACAAACGTAACCTAACCATACGTTGCCTAACACAACCTAACGCACCTGGACCACTATAGGTTTCCTTTCCAGAGCCAAGCTGAATATATAAGATCACAGTGAAGCGCCAAAATCCACCGAAAAGCAGTGTATAGCACAAAAGCCGAAGCTTTCATGCCCTAACCTATGCAAGCGTAGCACAACCAAGCGTTGCCTAACTCAACCTAACGCGCCTGGACTACTAGAGGTTTCTTTTCCAGAGCTAAACTGAACATATAAGATCACAGTGAAGCGCCGAAATCCACCGAAAAGCAGTGTATAGCACATAAGTGGAATCGATCCTCTCCTAATCTAAGCAATCATAACATAGCCAAACGTAAATTTGCCCAACCTAACGTGCAGCGACCACTATTGCTGGCCTCGCAAGATTCTAGCAGAGTATAATAGAGCACATTAGAGGGCAGAAATCTTCCGAACAGGAGCCTATGCCAAACGCCAAGAAACTCAAAGCTATCCAAACCTAACACAAGCATACATATCCCAATCAAACTTAGCGTAACTAAGCCTAACGTGCCGAGATCACTATTGCTTGCCTCCCCAGAGCCAAGCAGAGCATATTAGGGCACA
>NW_016972143.1:0-206 GCF_001483705.2 Eufriesea mexicana
TTTGGATAGACCTATTTTCTGGCAAGTAGATGGCTGTACTTGCCATTGGATTGAAGGCGTTGGTCGACGTATTCACCAAGATATAACAAATTATAGATATTGAATACACCTTTTCTCAGGCAAGTAGATGGCAGTACTTGCCATTGGATTGAAGGCGTTATGCGATGTACTCACCAAGCTATAACATATTGTAGACCTTGAATAGG
>NW_016972143.1:390-951 GCF_001483705.2 Eufriesea mexicana
ATTTTGAATAGACCTATTCTCTGGCAAGTAGATAGCAGTACTTGCCATCGGGCTGTAGGCGTTCGGCGATCTATTCATCAAGCTACATCAGGTTGTAGATTTTGATCAGACCTATTCTCTGGCAAGTAGATAGCAGTACTTGCCATCGGGCTGTAGGCGTTCGGCGATCTATTCACCAAGCTATAACAGGTTGTATATTTTGAATAGACCTATTCTCTGCAAGTAGAAGGCTGTACTTGCCATTGGATTGAAGGCGTTAGGCGATCTATTCACCAAGCTATAACAGGTTGTATATTTTGAATAGACCTATTCTCTGCAAGTAGAAGGCTGTACTTGCCATTGGATTGAAGGCGTTAGGCGATCCATTCAGCATTATATAACAGATTATTGATTTTGAATAGACCTCTTCCCTGGCAAGAAGATAGCAGTTCTTGCCATTGGGCTGAAGGCGTTCGGCGATCTATTAACTAAGCTACATCAGGTTATAGATTTTGATCGGACCTATTCTCTGGCAAGTAGATGGGTGTACTTGCCATTGGTTGAAGACGTTAGGCGACCTAT
>NW_016972144.1:0-383 GCF_001483705.2 Eufriesea mexicana
TGAATGGTTGTGTGGATGAATGGTTGTATGGATGGATGTATTTGTGAATGGCAGGATATATGGGTGTATGGATGTGTGGGTGTATGGAGATCTGGATGGATGCATGTATGGGTGGATAGGTGTATGGATCGATGGATGTATGGATGGGTGGTTGTATGGCTGGATGGAGGTATGGAAGAGTTGGTGTATGGATGGATGAATGTATGGATTGATGGCCGTATGGATCGATGGTTGTATGGATGGATTGAGTTATGGATGGACGGATATACGGATGAATGGATGTGTGGGTGGATTGAGGTATGGATGGATGGATGTATGTTTTGATGGATGTATTGATGTATGAATGGATGGATGTATATATGTATGGATGTATGGATTGATGG
>NW_016972145.1:0-537 GCF_001483705.2 Eufriesea mexicana
TATACATTGCTATTCGGTAGATATCTGTGCAATGTATTGCTCTACTAGCATCTGCTTGCCTCTCGGAAGGACAGCAATAGAGGTCGTGCCAGGATCGTTTTTGTTAGGTTACGCTGGGCTAGGATATGCAAGGTAATGTTTAGCTTGGGTGTCTTTCACCTTTGTGCTGTACACTGTCATTCCGTTGATATCTGCGCACTGCATTTCTGTAGTAGCATCTGCTAGACTCTGTGAAGGCCAGCAACAAAGGTCGTGACAGTTTTGGTTTAGATAGGTTACTTTTGCTTATGTTATGTTAGGCTAAGTTTGGTTAGGATGGCTTTGACTTTTGTGCTACACACTGCTATTCGGTGGATTCCTGTGCTATGCTGTGCTTTAGAATACTCTGCTCCACTCTCGGGAGCCAAGCGAAAGACGGTCGAGGGATGTTAGGATCGGTTAGGTAAGGTTTGGTTAGGTTAGGTTTGGTTTGGTTATGTTAGGACAGGTTAGGTTGGGTTAGGTTAGGTTAGGTTTGGTTATGTTTGTATATCTATG
>NW_016972146.1:0-479 GCF_001483705.2 Eufriesea mexicana
CACACCAAGCTATAACAGGTTATAGATTTTGAAAAGCCTATTCTCTGGCTAGTAGATGGCTGTTCTTGCAATTGGATTGAAGGCGCAATGTGATCTATTCACCAAGCTATGACAGGTTATAGATTTTGAATAGAACTATTCTCTGGCAAATAGATGGCTGTGCCTGCCGTTGGTTGAAGGCGTTAGGCGACATATCCACCAGTCTACAACAGATTATATACCTTGAATAGACCTATTCTATGGCAAGTAGTAGGCTGTACTTGCCATTGGATTGAAGGCGTTCGGCGATCTATTCACCAAGCTATAACAGACTATAGATTTTGTATAGACCTATTGTCAGGCAAGTAGACGGCTGTACGTGCCATTGGATTGAAGGCGTTTGGCGATCTATTCACCAAGCCGCAACAGATTATAGGTTTTGAATAGACTTATTCCCTGGCAAGAAGATGGCTGTACTTGCCATTAGATTGAAGGCGTTA
>NW_016972147.1:0-557 GCF_001483705.2 Eufriesea mexicana
CTGTGGGGCCAGCAGTATTGGCCGCGGCACGTTACTTTGAGTTATGTTACGTTTGGTTGTGTTGCGATTTGCTAGGTAAGGAAATTTTTGCTTCAACTTTCGTGCTATACACAGCTGTTAAATGGATTTATGCACACTGCGTTGCTCTACTATACTCAGTTCGGCTGCTGGGAAACCAGTAATAATTGTCTTGGCGCGTCAGGATTTCTTAGTCTACGTTTGGCGAGGGTACGTTGTTCTGTGTTACGTTAGGATAGCTTCGAATTTTGGGGTATAGACTGTTGTTCGGTGGATTTCTGCGCCCTTCTCTCCTCTAATACATTCTGATTGACTCTGGGGGGGGGGGCAGTAGACGTAGCGGTGCATTTGGTTGAATTTTGTTTCGTTTGGCAATGTTGCGATTGCCCAGGTTGGGACGTGATATCTATGACCTTTACGCTATACACTGCTTTCGGTGGAATTCTCTGCTCTACTGCGCCCTAATATTCCCCGGTTTGCCCTGGACAGACCAGAAACAGTGACCGCGGCACGATAGGTTACGATAGGTTACGTTTGGT
>NW_016972148.1:0-316 GCF_001483705.2 Eufriesea mexicana
GGGTTACGACAAGTTTGGTTTGGATGGCTTTGACTTTTGTGCTATACACTGCATTGCGGTGTACTACTGCGCTCTGCTTTGCTCTAGTATATCCTGCTTGGATCTGGAGGGGCAATAAATTGTCGTCTCGGCACGTTAGTTAGATCTAGGCTACTTTCGGCTGTGTTAAGATTTGCTATATTAGGACACGGTAGCTTCGACTATCGTGTGATGCACTACGATTCTATCGATTTCAGCGCTCTACTCTCCTCTTATATGTTCTTCTTCGCTCTGAGGAGGGTAGCAATAGTGGTCTCGGCGCGATAGGTTGAGCTAT
>NW_016972149.1:0-330 GCF_001483705.2 Eufriesea mexicana
ATTGCAATTGCTATAGCACTCAAAAAGCATCGTTCCTCCTTACTTACAAAAGGAAGTTAGCTCGCCACGGTGTTAGTCGAAAATGTCATTAAAATTGAATTTTCCAGCCATATTCTATTGCATTACGTCGGCTATAGCACGCCAATTGAATCTTTCCTCCTTATTTATGCAAGGAAATGGCTCCCAACGATATTAGTGCATGATGTTCATAAAATTGAATTTCCCTTCCAGATTCTATAGCTTTGCATTGACTATAGCGCGCCAACAGTATCTTTCCTCCTTACTTACGCAAGGAAGCAAGCTCACCACGATATTAGTCGAAAAAGTCAA
>NW_016972150.1:0-510 GCF_001483705.2 Eufriesea mexicana
TTGTGCTATGCACCGCTATACGGTGGGTTTCCGCGCACTAATGTGCTATAATATGCTCTGCTTCGTTGTGGGATGGCCGGAAATTGTGTTCCCGGCACGTTAGGTTGGGTAAAGTTGCGTTTCATTAGGATAGGCGAGGAAAGGTCGGTTAGGACTTCTTTCACTTTTATACTATAAACTACTATTCGGTGGACTTATGCGCTATACGTAGCTCTACTATACTCTGCTCGACCCTGGGGAGGCGAGCAATAGTTGTCGTGGCACGTCAGGTTGTGTTATGTTACGACAGGTAATGTCAGCGTGGGCTACATTTGGTTAGGATAGCTATGACGTTCGCACTGTACACTGTTACGCGGGGGATTCCTGTGATACAATGTGCTCTACTATATTCTGCTTGCCTCTGGGGAGGTCTGGAGCAGTGTTCGCGGCAGGTTATTTTGAGTCACTCTACGTTCTGTTAGGTTAGGTTTAGTCAGGTTTGGTTAGGATATCTTCGAATTCTGTGCTGCT
>NW_016972151.1:0-587 GCF_001483705.2 Eufriesea mexicana
TCACAGAGACAAGCAAAACGTACCAGAGCACAGTAGAGCGCAGAAATTCAAAGTATGGCATTGCATGGCATATATGTCAAAGCTATCCTATCTTAACATATCCAAACTTAGCGTAACCAAACATAGCCTAGCTACTCCTAACGTGCCGAGACCTCTATTGCTGCACTCTACAGAGCCAAGCAGAGCATGTTAGAGGAGGGTAGAGGGCAGAAGTCCATATAATCGCAGTGCATAGCACAATAGTCGAAGATACACTATTCTAGCATAGCCAAACGTGACATAACGGAACGTTGCTTAGCTAAACCTAACGCGCCGATACCACCCTTGCTCGCCTCCCGAGAAACAAGCAGAACATGCTAGAGTACAATAGAGCGCAGAAATCCATCGAACAACTGTTTATACCACGAAGGTCGAACCTACCCTAGCCTAACCCAACATCACATAACCATAATATCTAAACCAAACGAGTCAAGACCTCCATTGCTGTCCTCCCCAAAGCAAAGCCGAACACACTGGGGCACAGAAAAGCGCAGAAATCAACCGAATAGCAGTATATAACGCAATAGTCAAAGCCACCCTAACCAAAT
>NW_016972152.1:0-597 GCF_001483705.2 Eufriesea mexicana
ATGGAAGTATGAATGTCTGGATGTATGGATGCATGGATGTATGGATGTATGTGTGTACGAATGCATGTGTGTACGGATTCATGGATGTATGGGTGTGTGTGGATGAATGGATGGGTGGAAGGCCGGAAGAGTGCATGAATGGATGAGTGGAGTATGGGATGCATGAGCATGGCTGGATGTATGGATGTTTGTATGGATGTATGTATGGATGTATATATGGATGTATGTAAGCATGTATGTATGGAAGGATGTATGGATGTATGTATGGGTGTATGTATGGATGTTTGAATGGATGTATGGATGGAGGGATTGGTGGATGGATGTATGAATGGATGGATGTACGGATCGGTGAATGTATTGATGGGTGTATGTACAGACGGGTGGATGTATGGAAGGATGGATGTATGGATGGATGTATAGATGTATGTATAGATGCATGGATGGACGTATGTGCGGGTGTATGGTTGGAATTGTTGATGGATACATGTATGGATGTATGGATGGATGGATGGATTGGTGGATGGATGTATGGATGTATGGATGTATAAATGGCTGGATGTATTGATGGGTGTATGTATAGACGGGTGGATGTATGGC
>NW_016972153.1:0-741 GCF_001483705.2 Eufriesea mexicana
GCTCCAAAGTCAAAGGTATCCAAACCTATCGCAAACAAACCTAACCTAACCAAACGTAACCTAACAAGACCCAACGCGCCGCGGCCACGATTTCTGGAATTCCCAGAGCAAGGCAGGGCATATTAAATCACAGTAAAGCGCAGAAATACGCCGAATAGCAGTATAGAGCAGAAAAATCAAAGCCACCCTATACTAACCTAACCAAGCATAACACAGCATAACGTAACCTAAATCAACCTAACGTGCCTAGACCGCCATTGCTGACCTCACGACAGCAAAGCAGGATATACGAGAGAACAGGAGAGCAGAATCCCGCCGCACTGAAGTGCAAGGCACACAGGTCAAAGGTATCCTAACCCAACCTGGCCAAACCTGACCTAGACAAACGAGGTCTAACTCAACCTAACGTGAGCAGAACACTTCCGCTGGCATCCCCAGGGCAAAACAGAGCATATCTGAGCACAGTAGAGCGACCCCGAATAGCAGTGTATAGAAGAAGGGTCCGAGTTTCCTCTCCTAGCCTAAACAAACGTGACCAAACCAAACGCAGCATAATCCAATCTAGCGCGCCAAGTCCACAATTGCTGGCATTCCCGGCAACAAACAGACAATATTTGATCGTAGAAGAGCACAGAAGTCCACCGAATAGCAGAGTATAGCACAAAAATCGAAGCTACTCTATCCTAACCTAACCTATCGTAACCTCACCAAACGCAACATAACTTAGGATATCGTGCCGAG
>NW_016972154.1:0-1236 GCF_001483705.2 Eufriesea mexicana
ATATGCTATAACAGAGTAGAGCGCAGAAAGCCACCAAATAGCAGTGTATTGCACGAAATTCAATGCCACACTAACCAAGCTTACCTAAACTTGACCAAACTGTACGTAACCTGCCTCAACCAAACGTACAACGACCGCTATTGCTGGCCTCCTCAGATTCAAGCAGATGCTAGCAGAGCAATGCAGGCCAAAGGCATCGACCGTATAACAGTGTATAGCACAAACGTCAAAGCTATCCTATCCTCACCTAACCACACGTACCCTGACCTAACCAAACGTTATCGAACTGAACCCAACGTGACGCTGCCACTATTGCTCCCCCCCCCCCCCCCCACCGAGAGGCGAGCAGAGCATAGTAGAGCAACGTAGAGCGCAGAAATCCACCGCATCGCAGTGTCGAACGCAAAAGTCAAAGGCATCCAAGCTAAACGTAGCCTAACGTAACCTAACCAAACGTAACATAGCTTAATCTATCGTGCTACGACCGCTAATGCTGGTCTGCCCAGAGTCGTGCAGAGTATAGCAGAGCAAAGAAAGGCACAGAAATCCACCGAATAGCAGTATATAGCGCAAAGGTCAAAGTTATCCTGTACCTACCTGAACAACGTAACCTAATCAAACGTGATATAACTCAGATAAACGTGCTGCGATCACTATTGCCGACCTGCCCAGAGGCAAGCAGAGCAGATTATTGGAGAGTAGATCGCAGAGGTCCATAGAATGGCAGTGTATAGCACGAAAGTCCAAGACATCCTTACCTAACCAAAAAACCTAACATAAACGAACGTAACATATCACAACGTGACGCGTCGCGGAAAAATTTCTGGCATACCCAGATCAAAGCAGGGAGCATTATTTCGCTGTAGGGGGCAGAAGTCCGCCGAATAGCAGTGTATAGCACAAAAGTGAAAGCTATCCTAACCAAACCTATCTAAACACAACCAAACGAAACGTAACATAACTCAACCTAACGTCCGAGAGCACTGTTCCTGGCGTCCACACAGACCAGCAGGTTGTGATAGCGCCCAGAAGAGCGCAGAAGTCAAAGAAAAAGCAGTGTGTAGAGCAAAAGTCATTGACATCGTAGCCTAACACAACGAAACGTAACCTAGCGAAACGTAATATGACTGAACCTAACGTGCGGCGACCGCTACTGCTGCCTACACGAGAGTCGAGCAGGGTATAGTAGAGCAATGGAGAGCGCAGAAATACACCGAAATGTAGTCAACAGCACAA
>NW_016972155.1:0-700 GCF_001483705.2 Eufriesea mexicana
CCCATCGATCCATACATCTATCCATCCATACATCCATCCATCCGTACATTAATACATCCACACGTCCATAAATCCATCCATCCATACGGCCACACAACCATACATACATCCATACATATATCCATACACACATCCATACATACATCCCACCATACATCCATCCACTGTTACATCCAGCCATCCATACATTCATACATACACCCGTACATATATCCACGCACACATCCATACATCCATCCACTCATACAGCCATCCATCATTACATCCATACAGATATACATCCATACATCCGTACATCCATACATCCGTACATCCATACATTCGTACATACATGCATACATACATCCATACATCCAGACATACATCCGTCCATACATACATCTATAGACATATCCGAACATACATCCATCGATCCACCCATCCATAAATCCATTCATCCACCCATCCATAAATCCATCCAACCATAGACCCAGCCATCCATACGTTCATGCATCCATACATCCATCCATCATCATCCATAAGTCCACCCGTCGATACATTCACCCATCCATACATCCACCCATCCATACGTCCATCGATCCATACATCTATCCATCGATACATCCATCCACCTGTCCATCCACCAATCCATACATATATACATACATCAATACATCCATCCATCCATACATACATCCATTCACCCGTATATCCATAAATT
>NW_016972156.1:0-288 GCF_001483705.2 Eufriesea mexicana
ACTATGACACGATTCATAAATTGCGGACTCCACCTACAACACGGCAGCCTATAACACGGTTTCACTATGACATGATTCATAAATTGCGAAAATCCTCCTACAACACGGCACCCTATAACACGGTTTCGCTCTAACACGATAAGAAAATTGCGAAAACCTTTATACAGCAGTGTACTCATACATGAGCACTGACGACGAAGAAATTTATTAAATTAAAGTTGCCTTAAATTAAAATATTTTTTTCTTTTTTGTCTTGCGTTGTACATACATTTATATTTCTAATAAAAA
>NW_016972157.1:0-285 GCF_001483705.2 Eufriesea mexicana
GCCACCTTCTTGACAGGGAATAAGTCTACTCAAATTCTACAATCTGGTACGGCTTGGTGAATATATCGCCAAACGCCTTCAATCCAATTGCAACTACTGCCATCTACTTGCCTGACAATAGGTCCTTTCAAAGTCTATAACCTGTTATAGCTTGGTGAATAGATCGCCAAACGCCTCCACGTCAATGGCAAGTACTGCCATCTACTTGCCTGACAAAAGGTATTTTCAAATTATATAATCTGTTATACCTTCGTGAATAGGTCGCCTAACGCCTTCAATCCAATG
>NW_016972158.1:0-352 GCF_001483705.2 Eufriesea mexicana
ATTCACCATGATATAACAGATTATATATCTTGAATAGGCCTATTCTCTCACAAGTAGACGGCTGTACTTGCCATTGGATTGAATGCGTCAGACGATCTATTCTCCAAGCTATAACAGGTTACAGATTTTGAATAGACCTATTCTCTGGCAAGTAGATGGCTGCACTTGACATTGGATTGCAGGCGTTATGCGGTCTATTCACCATGCTATAACAGGTTATAGATTTTGAATAGACCTATTCCGAGGCAAGTAGATGGCTGTACTTGCCATTGGATTGAAGGCGTTAGGAGGTCTATTCACCACGATATAGCAGGTTATATATTTTTAATAGACCTATTCTCTGGCAAGTAGA
>NW_016972159.1:0-259 GCF_001483705.2 Eufriesea mexicana
CAATCCAATGGCAAGTACAGCCATCTGCTTGCTAGAGAATAGGTCTATTCAAAATTTATAATCCGTTATAGCTTGGAGAACGGGTCGCATAACGCCTTCAATCCAATGGCAAGTACACCCATCTACTTGCCACAGAATTGGTCTATTCGAAATATATATCTTGTTACAGCTTGGTGAATAGATCGCCTAACGCCTCCAATCCAATGACAAGTACAGCCGTCTACTTGCCAGAGAATAGGCCTATTCAAGATGTATAATC
>NW_016972160.1:0-294 GCF_001483705.2 Eufriesea mexicana
CTACTGAACTTGTAAACAGACAAGCGAGCGCTTCAATCTTAGACACGAATAACCCGTACAACGAACAGAGCCGAACTGAGTGTGTTCTATGTGGTATGATCGCTGACGAAATCTATTACATTGCATTGTTTGCCCAACTTGACAGCCGTACCGACCGCGTGGTGTCGCCAAGAGCGCTCACGTGACCCATGGAAATAAACAAGCGTGAAAATTGAGGTGCAGATATAAGTCGAAGGACCTCCAACGAGACATTGTCGCACGTTTGTGCAATCAAGAAAGAAGTTGGAAGACAGG
>NW_016972161.1:0-513 GCF_001483705.2 Eufriesea mexicana
TGTAGAATATCTTTCTCACCACGATATTAGTCGAAAACGACAATAAAATTGAGATTTTCAGACTGATTCTATGGCAATGCATTGGCTACAGCAAACCAATCGTATCTTTGATCCTTTTTCACGCAGAAAAGGTTGCTCACAACGATATTTGTCGAAAATGTCATTACAATTGAGATTTCCAGTCAGATTCTAGTGCAATGCAATGGCTTTAGCAAACCAATAGTATCTTTCTTTCTTATATATGCCGAAAAGTTTACACTCCACCATATTTGTCGAATATGACAATAAAATTGATATTTGCAGTCAGCCTCTATTGCAATGCAATGGTTATTGTAAACCAGTCTTATCTCTCCCCCTTATTTACGCAATCTCTCCCCCTTATTTACGCAGAAAAGGTTGTCCACCACTATATTAGTCGAAAATTTCAATAAAATTGAACTTTTCAGTCATATCCAAGAGCAATTATATGGCTATAGCAAACCAATGGGATCTTTCCTCCTCACTTATGCAGAA
>NW_016972162.1:0-628 GCF_001483705.2 Eufriesea mexicana
GTTATGTTACGTTTGGTTAAGTTAGGTGAGGTTACGTTTGGCGAGGAAAGCTACGACTTTTGCGCTGCACCCTGCCATTCGGTGGACTTCTGTTACCTACTGTGCTCCACTACAATCTGCTAGGCTATGTGGAGGCCAGGAGCAGTGGCTGCGCCACGTTATGCTGAGTTACGCTGCGTTTGGTTAGGTTAGGTCAGGTCTGGCCATGCAAGTTTATCTACGGCTTTTGTGCTATTCACTGCAATGAGATGGATTTGTGCGCTATACGATGCTTTGGAGCATTCTTCTCGCCTCTCTCGTGGCGAGCCACGGTGGCTTCGCCAAGTTAGTTTGTGTTGTGTTACGTTTGAACACGTTACGATTGGCTAGGGTAGGATGGTCTACACTGACTTCTGTGCCTTACACTGCTACTCGGTGGACTTCTGCGAGATATCCTGCTCTACTACATTCTGCTCTGCTCCGCGGAGGCCGGGAGTGATCGCGGCTCGTCATGTTGGGCTATAGTGAGCTTCGTTATGTTAAGTTAGGTCAGGTGTGGATAGGATACCTACGACTCTTGCGATACTCACTGCAAAACTGTGGATTTCTGCGCACCACTGTGCTCAAGTACATTCTGCTCGTCTCTGTG
>NW_016972163.1:0-1613 GCF_001483705.2 Eufriesea mexicana
GGCTATCTCAACATGACTCGCCTTGTCAACTATTGCTGACCAACCTAGGGCCAAGTAGAGAATCGTAGAGCAGAGCAGAGCGCAGAATATAACCGAATAACAATGTATGGCGCGTAAGACAGCTACACTTACCATACATTTCCTAGCCTGTCCTTCCCAAACGTAACATAACTCAACCTCGTGTGCCGATGCCCCTATTGCTGGCCTCTCAGAGCCAAACAGAAAATATTAGATCGCAGTGGAGCGCAGAAATCCGCCGAATAACAGCGACTACCACGAAAGTCGGTACAATAACCGCGTGTACCAAAAAAAGTAGAAGCCATTCTATTGTAACCAGGCCAAACGTAACGTAACCAAACATAACGTAAATATACATAAGATGACGAGACCTCTATTGCTGCACCCCCGATAGACAGAAAGAACATATTAGAGGAGTGTAGAGCGCAGGAATCCAAAGAATCGCACGATATAGCGCAAAAGTCAAAGCTCTCCAATCCGGACTTAACGTAACTTAACATAACCAAACGGAGCATATTTCAAACTGACTAGCCGAGACCGCTATTGCTGGCATCTTCAGATGCAAGCAGAACATACTGGGGAACCAGAAGGTCGCAGAAATCCATAGAATCGCTGTATACAGCAGAAAAGTCAAAGATATCGGACCTAACCCAAACGACTATAGCCTAGACAAGCATAGCATGACAAAGCATAGCGTGACGCGACCGCTACTGCTGGCCTCACCAGGGACAAGCAGAATGTATTACAGCACAGAAGAGCGTAGAAGCACGCCGAATAAGAGTGTATGGCACGAAGGCCAATGATATCCTAAACGAATTTAACTCAACCAAACCAAAGCAAACGTAACCAAGCTCCACCTAACGTGCCGTGACCATTGTTGCATGCCTCCCCAGAGCCAAGCAGAGCATAGTAGTCAAGAGCAGAGCGCAGAAATGGGCCGAAAGCAGTGTGTACCACAAAAGTCAAAGCTATCGCGCCCTAACATGACCAATCGCAACAAAACCGAACGTAACATAAATCAATCCAGCGTGCTGCGACCACTATTGCTGGCTTCCCCAAAGCCGAGCAAAACATGTTGCATGAGAGTAGAGAACTGAAGTCCGTTGAATCGCAGTGTATAGCAGGAAAGTCTAAGCTACCCGGAACTAACCCTGGCCAGCAGAATGTAACCGAACGTTGCCTAACACGACATGACGTGCCACGACCGCTATTGCTGAACTCACGGAAGCTAAGCAGAGAATTGCGGAGCAATGTGGGACGATGAAGACGTCCGAATAGCTTTGTGCAGCACAAAAGTCAAAGCCTTCTTATCCAAACCTAACCAAATCTAGCCCAACCAAATGTTACATAACAAAACTTATCGTGCCAAGAGCGCAATTCCTGGCGTCCACAGAGACAAGCAGGGTGTGAAAACGCACAGAAGATCGCAGCAGTCCATGGAATGGCAGTGTGCAGCACAACAGTCGAAGCTACTCTAACCAATCAAAGCGTAACCTACCCTGACCAAAAGTAATCCAACCCAACCTAACGTGCCGCGACCACTATTGCTGGAATCCAAGGAGTCGAGCAGAGTATAGTAGAGCAATGTAGAGGGT
>NW_016972164.1:0-819 GCF_001483705.2 Eufriesea mexicana
GATCACAATACCGTCATACTCAGGCCCACATATTTGGTCTTTAAAACGCGTTCAAATTCGAACCAAACAACTTACGACCACGCAACCTACAAATATGACACCTACGTACATGTAGATCAACAAAATCCAATCAGAAATCCGTTCCGCCACCACTCAAAAATGTAATCACTTTCGAATCCCTCCGAGATCGAAAGCTCGGGTGAAAAAATCAAGCAAGATCGAAAGCTCGCTACAATTACACTAGCGCGTAGGGCATACCATAGGCTCTCAGGTGGTCAAAGCTCGCGTTCGCAGCTTCACTAGAAAGCTCACAGCAGCATCAAAATTGACGCTCAAACTCGAAACTCTCAGTCCTGCGGATTCTGTGTTTGAAACGCTGTAAAATTCGAACCACGTGACCTACGCTCACACAATTTATACACTGATACATACGAGTATGTAGATTAGACTGGTCGAACCAGAAATCGATTCGGCCACCATCGAAAAATGTAATCACATTCGAGTCACATGCAGACCGAAAGCTCGGGAGAAAAAATCATACAAAAATCCAACAAGACCGAAAGCTTGTGAAAAGTATATGGGCGCATAGGGCATACTGTAAGCTCCAAGGTGCCCAAAGCTCGCTCTCCCAGCTTCACTCGCAAGCCCACAGCAGCATCAAAACTAACACTAAAATTCGAAACTCTCAGTCCTGCGGATTCTGTGTTTGAAACGCTGTAAAATTCGAACGACGTGACCTATGCCCACGCAATTTAAACACGTGACATATACGAGTATGTAGATTGCACTGGTCGAACCGGAAATGGATTCGGCCACCAC
>NW_016972165.1:0-282 GCF_001483705.2 Eufriesea mexicana
AATCTGGTTGTAAAATTAAATTTTATTGACTTTTCTGACTTATATCGTGGTGAGCGATCTCTCATGTATAAATAAGGATGAAAGATACTATTGGCGCTATATAGCCATTGCATTGATATAGAATGTGTTTGGGAAATTCAAATTTATTGACAATTTCTTCTAACACCGAAGTGAGCTGACTTTCTCGCATATACAAGGAGCAAAGATGCAATTCACTTTCTATAGCCGTCGCAATGCTATAGAGTCTGGCTGGAAAGTTCAATTTTATTGACATTTTCGACT
>NW_016972166.1:0-737 GCF_001483705.2 Eufriesea mexicana
TAGAAATTTAAGTACTGGTAGTTGTGAGTTTGCTGTTAAAAATTGTATATTTATTACAAATTACTAAAATACTAATTATCTCGTCACTAAATACTATTATTATCTCGTCACTGTTCACTTTCACGCTTTTCATAACAAACCTGACTCTCCTCGCAACGTATTGGCTCTGACCTATAACAATTGCACCATACTACACATTCTAGATTTTCCACTCGCACTTCCAAAAACACATATCTACATTCGTGCCATCACTCGACCTCACACACTCGTATTTACACTAATAAAATCAAATCTACAGTAGGTTCCTCAAAAAATTGTTTTGGGGTGCAAATTACCATGAATCGAATCATTGAAGTGTTTTTTTCTGCGAAATTTCATCGTCATTCACTTATTTCATTATATTTTTATACTTGTATTATAACGTTTTAAATCTTCATGAACTTTAATAATAGAAGACAATACGGTCATTGCTCATTATAGCAAACATATACCTACATATATACATATATATTTGTATAAATATATTACATATTATAATAAAGAAACTATAAATTTTAACCCTTTGCACTCGACCATTTTTTGACTAAAGAAGAGTAGAATTTCAAAAATTTTCTGCTACGAAGCTGACGATATTATTTTGAGCAGTAAATAAGAAACTGTATAATAATTAACACGTAACACGTATTTAATTTCGATACCTCGCACACTGTTACGTTATTTTAAATTTGACATATTAA
>NW_016972167.1:0-693 GCF_001483705.2 Eufriesea mexicana
ATTCAATTTTATTTACATTTTCGACAAATATCGTGGTTTGAAAGCTTTCTGGCACAAATAAGGAGGAAAGATTCTTTTGGCGCGCTATGGCCATTGCAATGCTGTAGAATATGGCCGGGATATTCAATGTTATTGACATTTTCGACTAATGTCGTGGTGGGCTATCTCTCTTGCATAAATAAGGAGGAAAGATTCTATTGGCACGCTATAGCCATTGTAGTGCTATAGAATCTGGCTGGAAAGTTTAATTTTATTGACATTTTCGACTAATGTCGTGGTGGGCTATCTCTCTTGCATAAATAAGGAGGAAAGATTCTATTGGCACGCTATAGCCATTGTAGTGCTATAGAATCTGGCTGGAAAGTTTAATTTTATTGACATTTTCGACTAATGTCGTGGTGGGCTATCTCTCTTGCATAAATAAGGAGGAGAGATCCTATTGACGCGCTGTCGCCACTGTAATGCTATAGAACCATTCTGGAACATTCAATTTTTTTGACATTTTCGGCTGATATCGTGGTGAGCTATGCTCCATGCATAAATGAGGGGGGAAGGTCCTATTGGCGTGCTATAGCCATTGCACTGCTATCGAAGCTGCCAGGAATATACAATTTTATTGACATTTTCGGTTAATATTGTGGTGAGCTAACTGTCTTGTATAAATAATGTGGAAAGATACTATTGGCGTGCTAT
>NW_016972168.1:0-947 GCF_001483705.2 Eufriesea mexicana
TTGTTTACGCAGAGAAGACTGCTCACATCAATATTAGTCGAGAAAGTCAATAAAATTTGACTTCTCCGTCAGATTCCATTGCAATGAGGTGGCAATAACAAACCAATAGGATCTTTCCTCCTGATTTATGTTGAAAAGTTTGCTCACCACATTAGTCGAAAATATCAGTAGAATTGCACTTTTCAGTCAGATTCTATTGCAAAGCTATGGCTATAGCAATCCAATAAAATCCTTCCTCCTTATCTATGCCGAAAAGTTTGCGCACCACCATATTAGTCGATGATGAGCTTTCCGGTGAGATTCTACAGCAATGCAGGGGCTACAGCAAACCAATGGAAGCTTTCCTTCGAATTTAGTCATATTCGTTTGCACACCGCTATGTTACACGAGAATGTCAATAAAATTCAACTTTTCAGAAAGACTCTGCTGCAATGCAATGGCTACAGCAAACCAATAGAATCCTTCCTCCTTATTTATGCCGAAAAATTTGCGCACCACCATATTAGCCGATAATGAACTTTCCGGTCAGATTCTATTGCAACTCAATGGCAAGAGCAAACCAAAAATGGTATCTTACCTTCGTATTTATTCAGAAAAGCGTGCTCACCGCGATATTAGTCGAGACAGTCAATGGAATTGAGCTCTTCAGGCAGAATATGTTGCAATGCAATGCCTATAGCAAGCCAGTAGGATCTATCCTCCTGATTTATGCAGAAAGGTTAGCTCACCAAAACATTAGCCGAAAATGTCAATAGAATTGATATTTTCAGTCGGATTCTATTGCAATGCAACGGCTATAGCACAAAAATAGTATCTTTCCACCTTATTTACGCATAAAGGATTGCTCACCGCAATATGAGACGAAAATGTCAATAACATTGAGCTTTCCGGGCAGAATCTAATGCAATGCTATGTCTGCAGCAAACCAATGGAATCTTCCCTCCTTA
>NW_016972169.1:0-953 GCF_001483705.2 Eufriesea mexicana
ATGTATGGATGTATGTATGGATGTATGTATTGTTGGTTGGATGTATGGATGGATGGATTTATGGATGTGTGGATGTATGAATGTATCCATGGATGTATGGATCTACGTACGTATGTCTGTATGGATATATCTATGGATGTAGGTATGGATGCGTGTATGGATGTATGTATGGATGTACGGATGGATGTGTGTATGGATGTGTGTGTGAGTTTACATATGGATGTAGTTAAAGATGTATCTATGGATGTATGTATGGATGTATGGGTGTACGGATGCATCGACGGTTGGAAGTACGGATGATAGGATTTATGGATGTATGAATGTATGTATGGGTGGTTGTATGGATGGATGGATGTATAGAACGATGGGTGTATGGCTGGATGGATGTATGTATTGATGGCCGTATGGATGGATGTATGTATGGATGGACTGAGGTACGGATGGTCAGATGTACGGATGAATGTGTGTACGGAAGAATGGATGTATGGATGTATTAAGGTATGGATGTATGTGTAGATGGACGTATGGATGTGCGAATGCATTGATGTACGGATGTACGAATGAATGGATGTACGGATGTATGGATGTATGAATGTATATCTGTATGGACGTATGGATGGATGGATGTATGAGTGGATGGATGTGTGGATGGATGGATGTTTGGGCGTATGTATGGATGTATGTATGGTTGAATGGATGTAAGGATGGATGGATATACGGATGTGTGTATGTATGAACGTATGGACGGGTGGTTGTATGGATGGGTGGATGTATGGGAGGATGGCTGTATGGACGGAAAGGTGTATGAATTGATGGCCGTATGGATGGATGTATGTATGGATGGATTGAGGTTTGGATGGTCGGATGTACGGATGAATGGATGTACGGATGAATCCATGTATGGATGGATTAAGGTATGGATGTTCGTGTGGATGGATGTATGGATGGATTGA
>NW_016972170.1:0-441 GCF_001483705.2 Eufriesea mexicana
AGGTTCAGTCATATTGCGTTCGCTTATGTTAGGTCAGCTGGGTATGGTTATGATATCTCTGACTCTTGTGCTCAACACTGCTATCCCAAGAGCTTCTGCACTCTTCTGTGCTCTATCATATTCTACTTATCCCTGTGTGCGCCAGCAATAGTGGTCGCGGAATGATAGTTTGTGTTATGTTACGTTTGGTAACGTTACGTTAGTCTAGATTTGGTTAGGATGCCTTTGACTTTTGTGCTCCGCACTGCTGGTCGGCAGACCTCTGCGATCTACTGTGCTCTAATATGAGCTTGGCTCCGGGAAGGCCAGCAATAGTGGTCTCGGCAAGTTATGTTTTTTGAGCAACGTTCTGTTCGGTCAGGTTAGCACGGGTTACGTTAGGATATCTTTGAGTTTTCTGTTTAATACTAGGATGCGGCGGATTTCTACGCTCTACTGTGA
>NW_016972170.1:451-719 GCF_001483705.2 Eufriesea mexicana
ACGCTCCCATTTGCTCAGCGGAGGCCAAAAATAGTGGTTGCGGCGCGATGGGATTTGTTAGGTTACGTTTGGTTATGTCACGTTTCGTTAGTGTGGGAAAGGATAGCTTTGACTTTTGCGCTATACACTGCTATTCGGTGGATTTTTGTGCTCTAATGTGCTATAATATGCTCTGCTTGGCCCTCGGGCGGCCAGTAGTAATTTTCTCGGCACGTTAGTTTGAACTGGGTTTTGTGCCGTTAGGTCTGGTTAGGAAGGCTCGGATAGT